>NC_069505.1:561316187-561501187 GCF_027579735.1 Bombina bombina
CAAAAGTTAACTTTTATGACATGAATATAAACTATTGAGCCAGCAATTATTCTTCTGTTATTGGTCTCACTATCTCCACTATCATAAAGTATTCAAATTTATCATCATACAATTTTACATTTGCCAAACACAAACGTGTCAAAATACCAATCCCCAGTGTTTTCACAAAGTCCCCATGATCTAAATTGGGAATGTGTATATTTTTTATCACATGCCCTTTAGCTAACTCAATGTTTCCAAATTATCCTCTATATTGTCAAGGCAAATTCCCCCAAAATATTAACTAATTTTTGGTAAAGGCAGGTAAAAGCGTAGCCTCTGAACAGGCATTTGGAGGATCTGAATTGATTAGTATAATAGTAGTTGAAGATTTTAGCTGAGTTGCCCAAAAATGTTACATGGAAGAACTGAGAAAAATGTGGAAATAGTTACTTGATTTATAATGATAACTGCACAACATAATTAGCATCCTGTTGCACTGCAGCAGCATAATTTTAAATTGATTGACAGGCACACAAGTCAGGCTCTTACCGTGCACATCTCTTGCAGAAATCGATATATTGAATTATCTCTGTGATGGTCAGAATTGATGATGGCAGAGGGAGATGATCTTTAGATCGATGACAGATCTAGTCCGACTCCTTACTCCTAGAAGACCTTGCTTGGCAGGTAGCTAGTAGTTCTAACTATCTTCCCTCTTGTAACCTCGTCTCAAAGTCTCTCTCCTCAGCTCAGTCTGACAGCTCTCGACTGACCTGTCACTTCCTGTCACGCCCCTAATTTTGAGCGCGGGCAGCATAAACGCCTTGTGGATCATGTGGGCACGGCCACCCTGCAGTGAAAAACAAACTGCAATCCCTGCCGGCTGGGACTTTAAATTTTTTTAGTAGTGGTGTGTGTGGTGTGTGCTAAAAAATTAGATTGGATCTGGCGGCAATCAGATAAACTCAAAAACGGGACAAAATGTACATTATTAAAAAAACGACGGGACAGGGGAATAAACACAAAATAACGGTACTGTCCCTTTCAAAACGGGACATATGGTCAGCCTAATACAAGTAGAGAAGTAATCTTGCTTAGAGAGGTTAAAGGGATAGTTTTCCCAAACATTTTCTCCCCTTTAAATTGTTCCCAATGATCCATTTTACCTGCTGGAGTATATTAAGTTGTTTACAAGTAGCTCTTTTACCCTTATTTCTGCATTTGAAATAGCTGGTTTAGGCTGTGGAACCCCCACCTATACTGGAAATTTCTATACTGGAGTCCAGGCTATTGACAAGCTATGTAAACACAGCCAGCAGAAGAAATTACACTCCCAGTGAGGTGCAGGATAATATTATTTTCCATTGTTCTCTTGAAGTATTGAGCTTTGGTTTACAAACCGATATAAAATAAGGAAGCAAGTCTGTGTACACAGAGTGATAACATAATGAGATCTGATATTACCTGCAAGCTCAACCCATTGTAATAGGCTGTGGTTTCAAAGCACAAAACCAGCAATTTCATATACACAAATAAACCTGAAAATGCAATTTCTTGTACATTTTATACTCTGCAGTTGGTATAACAAGTCATTGAAAATACATTAGGGTAAAACAATTTAACAGTATACTGTCCCTTTAAGGGCAGAATTGTAGGAGTTCAAGATTAAGCTAACAAACTGCCTTTTGATATCTGCTAAATGAATACTTCTAGGATCTAATTTGCATAATTCTCTTAGTATACTTTGTTTCAAACATACTTAGGTAGTGTGCTGCTCAGAGCTAGCGGCTGATTGGTGGCTGCACATAAATGCCTCTTTTCATTGGCTTAGCTGATGTGCTTCAGCTAAGGACACCAAGAGAATGAAGCACATTTCATAATAGAAGTACAATGCCAAGTTTAAAACTGTATGCTCTATCCTTATCATGGGTTTTATGTCTCTTAATGTACTTGGTGTGATAAAGTGTCAAAATGCCCTTTATGACTAGTGTTAAAAAAATGTGAAACACATTTAAATGTATAATACACATATACAATAAAATCATATGAATAATTAAGAATTATGTTGATGTCAATATTTTACAAATAAAAGGTACAGATAAATCTATACTATAATCGCGTTTGTAACGCATCCGTCGCCAGTTGCGTATGTATCCTCAAAGGAATGTTGGCTGCGGGTGCAGCCAAAAGAATCCAACTGGATGTTTCTGAAAATGGCAGGGTGGTGAAAGAATCCACCGCACCACCCTGCCATTTTCGGAATCCACCTGGATGCAGCATAGGCAAACCCGAATCCTTAGAGAAATAAAACACGCAACCGCCCCCATGAAATAACTAAAAAACACGCAACCGCCCACAAGAAATAAAAACACGTAACCGCCCCCACAAACTATAACAAAAAAAACAACTAAACCTTCCGCACTAAGGGGCATATTTATCAAGCTCCGAACGATGGCCGGTGTTTCTGCCGAGCCTTCAGGTTTGCCAGAAACACAAGTTATGAAGCAGGGGTCTAAAGACCGCTGCTCCATAACCTGTCCACCTGCTCTGAGGCGGCGGACAAACATCGCCGGAAATCAACCCGATCAAATACGATCGGGTTGATTGACATCCCCTGCTAGCGGCCGATTGGCCGTGAATCTGCAGGGGGCAGTATTGCACCAGCAGTTAACAAGAACTAAATTTATTTAAATCTGTAAATGGTTAATTCCATAAACCTTAGGTCTGATCACTCTATGTAGACACTAGACAACCGTTAGATTTTGTGGCGCCACATGACACTGTACATTAAGTTTTTTAATGGAATCCGCCCTATACTTTAAGTGTTGATAATTTGGGATTCACATATTTTTTTAATATTATTTCCCCCCCTATTGTACGTTACTGCGCGCATGTGCAATGAAGGCAACTTGCCTGTATAAATCCTGGACCCTCTGATACCGTGCACATGCAGGGAGTGTGTCGGGGGCGCATGCGCAATAAAGGCGAATGTCCATATAACTCCTCGACCCTTTGCTGCTTCTGAAACAGCTGACTTTGAGAGGTTGGGCCACTTGCGCATGTGCAGTGAGTGCCACACACCTCTAACATCTGATGCCGCATCACCGGAAGTGACGCAAGTCCTGCATTTTTAGGCATCGAGACAAATTTTAGAACACTGGCAGTGGATTGCTGCCCACTAGAGGTGATGCCGGGCAGACGGGGCGAGGATGTACACCCCTGTTCGCCAATAGTATGATAAATCTAGCCCTAATTGTCCAAGTAGCTCCTGAACATTAAAGTAAAAATTGGGCTATGGTTACACTTAAAGGGACAAGAAACCCAAAAAATGTCTTGCATGGTTCAGATAGAGAATACAATTTAAACCAACATTCCAATTTACTTCTATTATTTAATTTGCTTTATTCTTCAGATATCCTTCGTTGAAGAAATGGCAATGCACATGAGTGAGCCAATCACACGAAGCATCTTTGTGCTGCCACCAATCAGCAGCTACTGAGCCTATTTAGATATGCTTTTCAACAAAAAGATAATAGAAGTACATTTTAAAATTGCCTTCTCTATCTGTTTCATGAAAGTTTGTTTGACTTGAGTGTCCCTTTAACACTAAATCATAATATACATTTGCAGTTCAGTTTTTGCACCAGAAATGTAAACTCATCTATGTGTTTAATCTTTTTACACGGTTACAAGTTGTTTTGTGACAATTAGGATTACAGTATTATATTATTGTACTAACATAAAGCCTTTTTATCAACAGATACAAATATTAGCTTTATAATACAGATCTTGGCACCCTTTGTTGAAGAGTAAATCAAGGTAGCTTGAGTTCAGGAGCGTGCCTGCGTTTACCGCATTCTATGACAGCAGTTTACAATAGTGTGTAACATTTCTAAAAACATTGTTGCAAATATTGTTGCCAGACACGTGGATGGTATTGAGCTCACCTAGGATTACTCTTTAACAAAAGCTAAATAATACTAGTAAATTTGTTAAAAATTGCATTCTCTACCAATTTGTTTAAGTTTAAAGGGACAATTTTAAACATTCCAATTTACTTATCTTATATAATAAAGGCTAGGTATGTTTGTCAGAAGCTGTAATGCTCATTAGAGACTGCGCAAGGTCAAACATACCTAGCCGTAATGAAGGATCAGTCAGCAGAGAGGGTGGGAGCGGGCGTGAGTAAAAAGAAATATGTTAAATCGAAGTAAACATAACAAGAAACAGATTGTGTTAAAAAACAGTAAACAACTTACTTGTTTTCTTGCTAAATGAGCACTAAGAAATTCTGTGTAGCCACTTCCCACACCTACACAAGTGAGCTACCATTACAGAACATAGGTTACATGGTCACATTATTTTTTGCAGCAAAAGTCCTATACTGAGCATGGGCAATAAACTAATTGCAGCTAGCAGATAAGTGTCTCCTAGCAACACTTCCAAAGAAAAACTGATCTTTTGCCTTCCCCTGCCTCCTTGTAGGGCTGTAACAGGAAGTAATGGACCTTGCCCAAATGAAGTTAAAAAAGCAAAAGAAATAAAATGTAAAATAATTTTAAAATGATGAATGATACATATTGCATTGATCTCACTGCTTAGTGCTTTTATATTACAACAATGAAACATACAATTTGTATCACTTTAAGTAAACTAACAGCAGCTGCAAGCCTTATTTACTGCCAATATTTTCCGAGGCTATGGCTTGTGATCAAGATAATAAAGTATGCGCATTTTTTAATGCAAGTACCAAGAGCAGGAACATCCTGTTTTTATGAGTGTTTTACAACAACAAAAATACATTGTCAAGCGACTAAACTGAGTAGTAATTCACCACTTGATAAGAACATCTCCCATAATGCTATTGGTAGGGAGGACGCATCTGCACAAGCAGGAAAACGAAAAGTAGTTTTAATTCATGAGATGAAAGAGAGATTGTATTGAAATGCAAATCATTTCTTTATCTTGAAACTGGAAATAGCCGGCCCATTTTGGTTCAGCACCTGGGTAGCGCTTGCTGTTTGGTGGCTAAATGTAACCACCAATCAACAAGCGCTACCCAGGGTCCTGAACCAAAAATGGTCCAGCTCCTAAGCTTTACATTCCTGCTTTTTAAAATAAAAATACCTAGAGAAAGAAGAAAAATTGATAATAGGAGTAAATTAGAAAGTTGCTTAAAATTGCTGTTCTAGCTGAATCAATCACCTAAATAATTTAGTAAGATTTAGTAAAATAATATGCATAATTTCCTTGCAGTATCTGCATTTGGAATCTTGGTAGCTCAGGGGTGGACATATTTCCCCATAGAAGTCAATAGTGAAACGCTAAACCAACATGAAACTATTAATATTTCACATTCCAATGTTCTTCACATAACAGAATATGTTCTATATTTATTCATAAATACATATTTCTACATATATCTGACGGTGTTTTGGTACAATATATATCTATACCTATATATATATATATATATTTATATATATATACAGTATATATTTATATATATATATATATATATATATATATATATATATATATATATATATAGATATAGATATAGATATACACATAGAGTATATGTTTATATACAATATATATATATACACACACATGATTATATATAGGTATAGATATATACAGATACATATTGTACCAAAACACCATCAGATATATGTATTTATAAATATATATACTTATATACTGTATATCTGTATATATCTATACCTATATATAATCATGTGTGTGTATATATATATATATTGTATATAAACATATACTCTATGTGTATATCTATATCTATATATATATATATATATATATATATATATATATATATATATATATATATATATATACTGTATATATATAAATATATATATATATATATATATATATATATATATATATATATATATACAGTATATATATATAAAGGTATAGATATATATTGTACCAAAACACCATCAGATATATGTATTTATAAATAGATATACTTATATACTGTATATCTATACCTATATATATATATATATATATATATATATTTATATATATATATACAGTATATATTTATATATATATATATATATATATATATATATATATATATATATATATATATACACACATAGAGTATATGTTTATATACAGTATATATATATACATGATTATATATAGGTATAGATATATACAGATATACAGTATATAAGAATATCTATTTATAAATACATAGAACATATTCTGCTATGTGCAGAACATTGAAACATAAAATATTTACAGTAAATACATAGTTAAAACCTTTATTAAATATGCATATTGCAAAAAAAATGTTTAAATAATATTTATTAGATGGTGTTATTATGAGTGTAACTGTACTTTGTAGTGTATTTTTCATGTGTTTTGTGGAACTTTTATGTTTTGCGGAACAGTTACCCAGAGTTCTGAAGTTGTGGTGGTAATCATTCGAGCATAAATCGCGATTGCACTCAAGCGATCATGTTTACTTTCAAATACTTTCGTAATAGGAGCGGTAAGCCCAATGAGTGCAAACCCCTTATCGCTCGGGCACAAACGTTTGCACTACACTCGTTATCTGCCCCATTTAATTTCACCTGACAACACATATGTATATTGTATATCATTTCATTAATTTAGATTATTTGAGTATTGTTTCCAGTTCTAGTATGGATAAGTAACATGATTAAAGTAGTTTATGCTACAGAGAGTTTATTATTTAAATGTCTGGAGGATGCTATGTCATGTCTAGATAGATGTTAATGATCATGGTTTCACTGTAGGGCCACAGTAATGAGGGTGCCAGGGGTTCAGTGCAGTCTGGTGCAGCCCCTAATCATCTAGAAGGAATGATCCAAAAAAACTGGAGTAGTTCTTCTTTAAACGGACACTATAAAATTAGTTGTCCTTTATGGGAAATTGTTCCTTCATGTTTATTTTTATACTTGTAATAGCTGGATTTGTTAATTAAAACTACAATCTATTGTTCTCATGGACCTGTTCATATAAATGGGCTGAGCCTGCAGGTTAAGCAGACCTGCTAATGTTAAGTTTTGTCTAAACATAAAGTTTAATAGTTAGGTATTGTAATACTAATTATGACTGGGATTAAAGAAGCACAACCAGTTTTTTTTCAAATACAAATTCTCTCCTACCCTCACTGAGAGGTTAATTATTGCTATTGTCTCCTGTTTGCATAGTTTTTCTTCACAGAATACATCTGTATTCATATTTTCAGTATGTTTTCAAATAACAAAATAAAGTCAAAGGAGCTAATTGCAAAACAATAAATACACTACAGCAGGTAAAATGGACCATTGAGAACCGTTTAAAGTACAATATCCCTTTAAATAATGTTTGCAGAAATCCACATGCTTGCAAGGAAAGGCAACACTATTCAGAAGCAAACAACAGAAATGGTGACACATCTGTGTCTATGGGTTTATCAAAATGTGTTCATGTAATTCTAGTTCTGAACAGTAGAGGAAAACCTCAGACTACACATCATGTATCTGTTAGATATATAACCTTTTATAAAACAATTTACCTAGAGACTAGTGATGCTTCTGATTTTGATTTCTGATTGGAGGATTTTTCTTTCCGGGGAGGTAAAAGGAAATCTAATTTCCATTTCAGGGGTTGAAACATTATGAAATATACACTGTATGAAAACAGGCCGCCATTTTATATATTTTATAACCCACGGATACATAATTAGTGTCTGGTAGACAAGATGGTGCTCAGCCTTACAGAGCAAAAGCTATGACTTTATTAGATATCTATTATCCCATTGACAAGAATCTTCTGTTCTTTAAGGGATATTACATTAATTTGTATATATGAACAAGGTATATCTGCAATTAGGTACTAAACCGCTAAAGCAATGCAAATTAAATATGTGCTTTAACCCCTTAAAGGGATAGAAAGGTCAAATTTTAAAGTGCATAGGTACATTTTAGTTTTAAATCGAAGCATTTGGCATTATATTTACATTAGCAGAAATGCTTCTAGTAAAAATCTATACTGTTCTTCAGTGGCATATGCACATATGCTACGTGGGTCAGAGCAGTATGGTGTGTATTGTGCTTGTGAAGACTTCATTTGTGTCTTATAAGTCACTGCTGACTCTCTCTCTATTGCACAGGCCCTCACAGGATATGTGAGTATGCCACTGAAAAAAAGTCAAAGTATTTTTGCTATTTTGTGTATATTGCAAAAAAAATGCTTCTATTTAAAATGCAACCAAGTACACAGGCAATCTTCTTAGATTCTTGCACCTGGGCCCTGTGGTTTCTAGTTACGGCTCCATAAATAAGTTAAACACATAGTAGAAGTACTGCTCGGGACCCTAAGAACACTTCTGGTCTTGAGCTAAATTGCTGAAAGTAGCTTTACCTTTGACATTTTTCTTTAGAAAGTTACCACTGTTTTTTGTTATTTTTTTTAATATAAGCTGTTATTTTAGCTTAAAAAGTACTCAGTTTTAATCTTTAAAATCTTTATGTATGGAAATTTAAATCCCTTTAAGAAGATGTGGACTGGCAACAGTGAGTGCAGATGTTAGTTGTAACAGGGTTAAAAAAAGTGCCGGGGGACACAAATCTATTGCAACTACATGTGCGAGCAAATACATGCAGGTCCTGAGTTAGGCTTCTCAATAAATAGCATTTATTATACACAGAGAATATAAGGTGAGGTTAACCCAAATACATAGCATTTATTATACATAGAGAATATAAGGTGAGGCTAACCCAAATACATAGCATTTATTATACACAGAGAATATAAGGTGAGGCTAACCTAAATACATAGCATTTATTATACACAGAGAATATGAGAGGCTATCCCAAATACAAATTGATAAAAAAAACATACAAATAATAATATACAGGTACTAAACACTTTATTTAAAATGCTTGGGACTGGAAACATTTGGATTTTGGAATTGCCTGGATTTTGGAATATTTGGTTTTTGCATCTGTAAAATGGGACAGTTTGTAGAGGAGATGGGACCGAGTGTAATAAACAATATCTAATGTCCTTTAAGCACTATATATATATATATATATATATATATATATATATATATATATATATATATGTGTATGTGTGTGTGTGTGTGTGTGTGTCATAATACAGCTTATGAATGCAACCTAACAACCTACAGGTAGTTTTATATCATTATTAATATGTTTGCAAACATAGTAGCATCAGAAAGACAGTACAGCACTGCAATCAGAAGGTAATAGTTATTGTTTTAAATAAATATAGGTTAGCATTTGCGTTTTACAATATAAAAAAATGCAGGCAGAAAAATTGTACTTTAGTGGTGGGCAAAAATTATCATTTTTAATAATTTAATTTTTAAAATAATATAAATAAAAACAAAAACCTCTGGTTTTTGGAATAATTCTGGATTTTGAAATTCCGGAAGGAATTTATTGTGTGCAGAGAAAATGATATAATATTTCAGTTGTCCAAAATGCAAAGGATTTTAATGCATACAAAGTGCATAAAAGGACCTTTAAACTTGATATTTCAACAATGCATAAAAATGTTTCATTATTGCAAGTGAAACATTATTGCAGTATATATTCATTATTTAATTTGGAGCCTTTTGCTGTAAAATATATCTAAAAATTGTGCTTGCTTGGCTTTGTACCAGGGAACCTTGGGTTAATAATTTTGGGCAATTTATATGAGCTTTTGTTTATTTTTTCCTCCCTCCATAAGCTTCTATTGTGTCAAATGCGCTAACCCTTTGAGTGCTTAGCATGTTCCCACCTGGGGGCTAAGGTTTTTTAAAGGTTTTTTTATTTTAAGTTTTAAAAATATATATTTTTTAACCTTTTTATTTTAATTTCAGATCCCCAAGACTTACACTGTTGGAAAGGTTAGGCAATTACCTTTCCAACGGTGGGTCTTGGGGGTCTGTAGCTGCTTAGATGCCTGAGATACAGGCTTCTAAGCAGCATGGCCCCTGCTCCTATATTTAACATTGTTAATGTTAAATAAAGTTGCACGGTGACGTCATCATGTAATTGCGCGTGACGTCACCACGTGTAACGTGAAGCCCCAGCGATGCCTGTCACTATGCAGGCCTGATCGTTGGGGTAGGAGCCGGTGGGAGCCCCCAGATCTCCCTCAAAGTGGGAGAGTGCTAGTGACGGCTCTGAGCCGTCATTAGCACCTGACTGAGACAATTTGTGACGGCTCAGAGCCGTCATTAGCACTCAAGGGGTAAGGAATAGTCTAGTAAACATTAAACTTTCATGATTCAGATAAAGCATGCATTTTTAAGCAACTTTCTTATTTACTCCTATTATCAATTTGTCTTCGTTCTCTTGGTATCTTTATTTAAATGCAAGCTTAGGAGCCAGCACATTTTTGGTTCTGCACCTGGGTAGCCCTTGCTGATTGGTGGCTCCATTTAGACCTTAATCAGAAAGCGCTACCCAGATGCTGAACCAAAAATGACCGGCTTTTAAGCTTACATTCTTGCTTTTTTAAATAAAGATACCAAGAGAACAAAGAAAATTTGATAATAGGAGTAAAAGAAATTTGCTTAAAATCTGAATCATGAAATTTTAATTTTGACTAGAACTGTCCCTTTAAAAAGGTGGTTTATCAGTTTTCCATCAGCAACCATGGTAGGAAAATACTTTTTTGTAATAATAACTAAGTTGAATCAGTGCTGAACCTCCTTAAAGGAATACAAGAGGGCGGGCTACCCCAGTCTGCACATGTGCAAACAGAGTTTGTGTTATAGCTGAATATTAGTTTGTGATTGGTTAGCAGGGGTTCTTTTGTTCTGGTGACAGGGAAATCAGTGAAAATAATAAATATAAAACAATATACTCATTTGACAAAATAAAGCTGCAGTTTTCATTGCAAAATTATTCTTATACATGAAGGTTCATATTTATGTAGTTTATACTTTGTGTTTAATGTCCCTTTAAGATACCGGTATTCTCAGTATGTTTTCCAAGTGATCACATTTCCAACAATTCTTCCGTTAATACCCCTCAAACTTGCAATTGTTACCTCACAAACAACACAGATCCTGATTGGCGTTGCTAATTTCTAGGTGTATTAATTAAAAAATCAAATGCACAGGATTAAAGGGACATTAAACTTCTGGACACAACTACACTAACATGGTTACTACTAATTGTGCTTTTGATTTTCCTCCTATTCCTTCAGCTATCTGCAAAACTGTTCTCCTATTTTAACCCCTTAAAGGGGCACTGAACCCAAATTTTTTCTTTCATGAATCAGATAGAGCATGCAATTTTAAGCAGCTTTCTAATTTACTCCTATTGCCAAATTTTCTTTGTTCTCTTGCTATATTTATTTGAAAAAGAAGGCATCCAGGCTTTTTATATGGTTCAGAACTCTTGACAGCACTTTTTTATTGGTGGATGAATGTATCCACCAATCAGCAAGAACAACCCAGGTTGTTCACCAAAAATGGTCCGGCATCTAAACTTACAGTCTTCCATTTCAAATAAAGATACCAAGAGAATGAAGACAATTTGATAATAGGAGTAAATTAGAAAGTTGCTTAAAATTTCATGCTCTATCTGAATCACAATAGAAAAAAATTGGGGTTCAGTGTCCCTTTAAAGTTGGCATTTGAAGAAGCTCCGCCTCTTCCTATAGGGTGGTGCTATTCTGGAGCATAGGTGAAATATTCAGCTTATTAGTAAACTTCGTTATTTACCTGCTCCCCCCCAAGGTAATCCTGAAAATCTGGCCTGTTATGGAGACCTCAGGATAGGTTTGAAAACCAGTTCTCTATATTGCTGCTGAGTTTTTTGTTTAGTTATTATGTTGATATCTACTAAAGGCAACCATTGGTCTTAACTTCCAGCTAGGTGTCTGTGTTTTATTACTAGGTTGATACCAGATTTAAAAGGAATTCTTAGCATTAAAGGGATAGTAAACCCATTTTTTTTTCATGATTCAGATAGAGCATGCATTTGTAAGCAACTTTCTAATTTACTACTGTTATTAATTGTTCTTCCTTCTCTTTGTATCTTTATTTAAAAAGCAGAAATGTATGTTTAAGAGCCAGACCATTTTTGGTTCAGAATCTGGGTTCCACTTGCTTATTGGTGGCTAAATGTAACTAACCAATCAGCAAGTGCAATCCAGGTTCTTAACCAAAAAATGGGCCAGCACTTAAACATACATTTCTGCTTTTCAAATAAAGATAGCAAGAGAAGGAAGACAATTTGATAATAGGAGTAAATTAGAAAGTTGCTTACAATTGCAAGCTCTATCTGAATCATGAAAGAAAAATAATTGGGTTTACTATCCCTTTAATTGCTTTACTTTACAACATTTTATAGATGGTTAAATAAGCACAAACATGAAACAATTCACTAGCTGCTTTGTTTGTAAGGGTGTTTCCACTTATTGCTCACTGAAAATCTAATTGGCGACCTGCAATAATAATTAGGGTAAATGCCAAAAGGAGGGAAATGTTCTTGTTATCTACAAAATAAATTGTCAGTTTAAAGGGACATTGAACCCAAACTTTTTCTTTTGTGATTCAGACAGAGCATGCAATTTTAAGCAACTTTCTCATTTACTCCAATTATCAATTTTTCTTCGTTCTCTTGCGATCTTTGTTTGAAAAAGAAAGTCCAGAACGCTGGACAGCACTTGTTTATTGGTGGATGAATTTATCCACCAATCAGCAAGAACAACCCAGGTTGTTCATCAAAAATGGGCCAGCATCTAAACTTACATTCTTGCTTTTCAAATAAAAATACCAAGAGAATGAAGAACATTTGATAATAGGAGTAAATTAGAAAGTTGCATACTCTATCTGAATCACAAAATAAAAAAACTGGGTTCAGTGTTCCTTTAAAGTGTCAGGGTTTTTTTTAATGAAAAAGTTGCTTAAAGGGACATGAAACTCAATTTTTTTTCTTTTGTGATTGATAGTGATGTCGCGAACAGTTCGCCGGAGAACAGTTCCCGGGCGAACATAGCTTGTTTGCGTTCGCCGTGGCGGGCGAACATATGCGATGTTCGATCCGCCCCCTATTCATCATCATTGAGTAAACTTTGACCCTGTATCTCACAGTCTGCAGACACATATCAGCCAATCAGCAGCAGACACTCCCTCCCAGACCCTCCCAGCTCCTGGGCAGCAGCCATTTTAGATTCATTCTGATCCTGCATTCTTAGTGAGAGGAGAGATAGTGCTGCTGCTGCTGCTGCTGATTTTATAGGGAAATTGATAGCTAGGCTAGTGTATTCAGTGTCCACTACAGTCCTGAAGGACTCATCTGATCTCTGCTGTAAGGACAGCACCCCAAAAAGCCCTTTTTAGGGCTAGAACATCAGGGTTTTTTTTCTTTGTAATCTAATTGCATTTGCCAGCATGTGTCAGGCTCACAGCATATACTGTGCCTATTTGCTCAGTGCCACCACCAGTCATATCTGGTGTAACATTAGTGTAAATTTTAAAAAAAAAACTTTTACATCAGTCTGCTAGTGTAATCTAATAGCAGTTGCCTGCCTGCCACTGCCAGCCTGTGTGTTAGGCTCACAGCATATACTGTGCCTACTTGTTCAGTGCCACCACTCATATCTGGTGTAACATTAGTGTAAATTTTAAAAAAAACTTTTACATCAGTCTGCTAGTATAATCTAATTTCAGTTGCCAGGCCAGCCTGCCACTGCCAGCCTGTGTGTCAGGCTCACAGCATATACTGTGCCTACTTGCTCAGTGCCACCACCAGTCATATCTGGTGTAACAGTAGTGTAAATTAAAAAAAAAAACTTTTACATCAGTCTGCTAGTGTAATCTAATAGCAGTTGCCTGCCTGCCACTGCCAGCCTGTGTCAGGCTCACAGCATATACTGTGCCTACTTGCTCAGTGCCACCACTCATATCTGGTGTAACATTAGTGTAAATTAAAAAAAAAAAAACTTTTACATCAGTCTGCTAGTGTAATCTAATTTCAGTTGCCAGGCCAGCCTGCCACTGGCAGCCTGTGTGTCAGGCTCACTGCATATACTGTGCCTATTTGCTCAGTACCACCACCAGTCATATCTGGTGTAACAGTAGTGTAAATTTTTTTAAAAAAAACTTTTACATCAGTTTGCTAGTGTAATCTAATAGCAGTTGCCTGCCTGCCACTGCCAGCCTGTGTGTCAGACTCACAGCATATACTGTGCCTACTTGCTCAGTGCCACCACTCATATCTTGTCTAACATTAGTGTAAATTTAAAAAAAAAAATCTTTTACATCAGTCTGCTAGTGTAATCTAATTTCAGTTGCCAGCAGGCCAGCCTGCCACTGCCAGACTGTGTGTCAGGCTCACACCATATACTGTGCCTATTTGCTCAGTGCCACCACCAGTCATATCTGGTGTAACAGTAGTGTGATTTTTTTTTAAAAAAACTTTTACATCAGTCTGCTAGTGTAATCTAATAGCAGTTGCCTGCCTGCCACTGCCAGCCTGTGTGTTAGGCTCACAGCATATACTGTGCCTACTCGCTCAGTGCCACCACTCATATCTGGTGTAACATTAGTGTAAATTTTAAAAAAAACTTTTACATCAGTCTGCTAGTATAATCTAATTTCAGTTGCCAGGCCAGCCTGCCACTGCCAGCCTGTGTGTCAGGCTCACAGCATATACTGTGCCTACTTGCTCAGTGCCACCACCAGTCATATCTGGTGTAACAGTAGTGTAAATTTAAAAAAAAAAACTTTTACATCAGTCTGCTAGTGTAATCTAATAGCAGTTTCCTGCCTGCCACTGCCAGCCTGTGTGTCAGGCTCACAGCATATACTGTGCCTACTGGCTCAGTGCCACCACTCATATCTGGTGTAACATTAGTGTAAATTTAAAAAAAAAAACTTTTACATCAGTCTGCTAGTGTAATCTAATTTCAGTTGCCAGCATGCCAGCCTGCCACTGCCAGCCTGTGTGTCAGGCTCACAGCATATACTGTGCCTACTTGTTCAGTGCCACCACCAGTCATATCTGGTGTAACAGTAGTGTAAATTTAAAAAAAAAACTTTTACATCAGTCTGCTAGTGTAATCTAATAGCAGTTGCCTGCCTGCCACTGCCAGCCTGTGTGTCAGGCTCACAGCATATACTGTGCCTACTCGCTCAGTGCCACCACTCATATCTGGTGTAACATTAGTGTAAATTAAAAAAAAAAAACTTTTACATCAGTCTGCTAGTGCAATCTAATTTCAGTTGCCAGCATGCCAGCCTGCCACTGCCAGCATGTGTGTCAGGCTCACAGCATATACTGTGCCTACTTGCTCAGTGCCACCACTCATATCTGGTGTAACATTAGTGTAAATTTAAAAGAAATTTTTTTTTTACATCAGTCTGCTAGTGTAATCTAATTTCAGTTGCCAGGCCAGCCTGCCACTGCCAGCCTGTGTGTCAGGCTCACAGCATATACTGTGCCTACTTGCTCAGTGCCACCACCACCAGTCATATCTGGTGTAACAGTAGTGTAAATTTAAAAAAAAAACTTTTACATCAGTCTGCTAGTGTAATCTAATAGCAGTTGCCTGCCTGCCACTGCCAGCCTGTGTGTCAGGCTCACAGCATATACTGTGCCTACTTGTTCAGTGCCACCACCAGTCATATCTGGTGTAACAGTAGTGTAAATTTAAAAAAAAAACTTTTACATCAGTCTGCTAGTGTAATCTAATAGCAGTTGCCTGCCTGCCACTGCCAGCCTGTGTGTCAGGCTCACAGCATATACTGTGCCTACTCGCTCAGTGCCACCACTCATATCTGGTGTAACATTAGTGTAAATTAAAAAAAAAAAACTTTTACATCAGTCTGCTAGTGTAATCTAATTTCAGTTGCCAGGCCAGCCTGCCACTGCCAGCCTGTGTGTCAGGCTCACAGCATATACTGTGCCTACTTGTTCAGTGCCACCACCAGTCATATCTGGTGTAACAGTAGTGTAAATTTAAAAAAAAAACTTTTACATCAGTCTGCTAGTGTAATCTAATAGCAGTTGCCTGCCTGCCACTGCCAGCCTGTGTGTCAGGCTCACAGCATATACTGTGCCTACTCGCTCAGTGCCACCACTCATATCTGGTGTAACATTAGTGTAAATTAAAAAAAAAAAACTTTTACATCAGTCTGCTAGTGCAATCTAATTTCAGTTGCCAGCATGCCAGCCTGCCACTGCCAGCATGTGTGTCAGGCTCACAGCATATACTGTGCCTACTTGCTCAGTGCCACCACTCATATCTGGTGTAACATTAGTGTAAATTTAAAAGAAATTTTTTTTTTACATCAGTCTGCTAGTGTAATCTAATTTCAGTTGCCAGGCCAGCCTGCCACTGCCAGCCTGTGTGTCAGGCTCACAGCATATACTGTGCCTACTTGCTCAGTGCCACCACCACCAGTCATATCTGGTGTAACAGTAGTGTAAAAAATTTTTAAAAAAACTTTTACATCAGTCTGCTAGTGTAATCTAATAGTAGTTGCCAGGCCAGCCTGCCACTGCCAGCCTGTGTGTCAGGCTCACAGCATATACTGTGCCTACTTGCTCAGTGCCACCACCAGTCATATCTGGTGTAACATTAGTGTAAATTTAAAAAAAACAAAAAAACTTTTACATCAGTCTGGTAGTGTAATCTAATTTCAGTTTCCAGGCCAGCCTGCCACTGCCAGCCTGTGTGTCAGGCTCACAGCATATACTGTGCCTTCTTTCTCAGTGCCACCCCCAGTCATATCTGGTGTAACAGTAGTGTAAATTTTTTTAAAAAAACCTTTTACATCAGTCTGCTAGTGTAATCTAATTGCAGTTGCCAGGCCAGCCTGCCACTGCCAGCGTGTGTGTCAGACTCACAGCGTATACTGTGCCCACTTGCCCAGTGCCACCACTTATATCTTGTTTAATAGTAGTGTAAGTGTACATTTAAAAATAAAAAAACTATTTTGACTGTGAAACATCAGTCTGCTTTTTTGTGTCAGGCTCACAACGTATACTGTGCCCACTTGTCCAGTGCCACCACCACTCATATTATCTTGTTTAATAGTAGTGTAAGTGTACATTTTAAAAATAAAAAAACTATTTTGACTTTGAAACATCAGTCTGCTTTTTTGTGCCAGGCTCACAGCGTATACTGTGCCCACTTGTCCAGTGCCACCACTCATATCTTGTTTAATAGTAGTGTAAGTGTACATTTAAAAATAAAAAAACTATTTTGACTGTGAAACATCAGTCTGCTTTTTTGTGTCAGGCTCACAGCGTATACTGTGCCCACTTGTCCAGTGCCACCACCACTCATATTATCTTGTTTAATAGTAGTGTAAGTGTACATTTTAAAAATAAAAAAACTATTTTGACTTTGAAACATCAGTCTGCTTTTTTGTGTCAGGCTCACAGCGTATACTGTGCCCACTTGTCCAGTGCCACCACTCATATTATCTTGTTTAATAGTAGTGCACTGTCAGTGTACATTTAAAAAATAAAAAAAAAATTTTGACTGTGAAACATCAGTCTGTTTTTTTGTGTCAGGCTCACAGCGTATGCTGTGCCCACTCACAGTAGCTTGCACGCATAGAAGCACTAATTGAAAAAAAAATGACAGGCAAAGGCAGGCCAACCTACAGGGGCCGTCGTGGTCGTGGTGCTGTGATTCCCTTTGGCCATAGAATAATGCCCAGTGTTAAAAGGCCACGTACCATGAACATGAAAAGTTCTGATAAAATAGTTGACTTTATAACACAGGACACCCAATCTTCTACAGCTTCTGCTCGTAACCTTGACGCACCATCCTCCTCCTCTAGCTTAGCTTCCGGCACCTCTCAACTTACCACTCGCCCGCCCGCCACCACCACCGACACTAGCACCACAGCCGCCTCACTTGATCTGTCAGAGGAGTTATGTACACCTCAGTGTGAAGAAATGAGTGATGCGCAACCATCATTGACAGAGGATGTAGATAACTGTGATATGTCTCAGTCAGACAGCATTACAGACATGGACGACGCACGGTGTGATGATGATGTTGTACCCGCCGTTGCTTCTGTTGTTGAGTTGTCAGATACAAGTGAAGGGGTTGATGATGACAATGCGTCCGTGGATGTCACGTGGGCGCCCGGTAGAAGAGAAAAAGAACAGGGGGAAAGTTCAGATGGGGAGACAGAGGAACAGGAGGAGGAGACGAGTTGGAAGCAGGGGGAGGTCATCGCAAGGAGCTGATGGCACAGTCAGACAGCATGCATCGGCACCCGGGGTCAGCCAGACAGCACGCCAATCAACGCATGCTGTTGCCACCACCAGAATGCCGTCATCGCAAAGCTCAGCAGTGTGGCATTTTTTTTATGTGTCTGCCTCTGACAACAGAAATGCCATTTGCACCCTGTGCCAAAAGAAACTGAGTGGTGGGAAGTCCAACACCCACCTAGGTACAACTGCTTTGTTAAGGCACATGATCTCACATCACAAACACCTATGGGATGAACACATGAGGACAAGCAGCACACAAACTCAAAGCCGCCATCCTCCTCCTGGTCCAGCATCTTCAGCCACATCAACCACTGCTGTGCTCCTTGCCCCATCTCAACCATCCACCAATCCGTCTCTCTTCCGGAGCAGTTCCTGCTCATCTGCCCACAGTCAGGTGTCTGTCAAGGACATGTTTGAGCGTAAGAAGCCAATGTCACCAAGTCACCCCCTTGCCCGGCGTCTGACAGCTGGCTTGTCTGAACTCTTAGCCCGCCAGCTTTTACCATACAAGCTGGTGGAGTCTGAGGCGTTCAAAAAATTTGTAGCTATTGGGACACCGCAGTGGAAGGTACCCGGACGAAATTTCTTTGCACAAAAGGCAATCCCCAACCTGTACTCGATTGTGCAAAAGGAAGTAATGGCATGTCTGGCACACAGTGTTGGGGCAAGAGTCCATCTGACCACTGATAGCTGGTCTGCAAAGCATGGTCAGGGCAGGTATATCACCTACACTGCGCATTGGGTAAACCTGCTGATGGCTGCCAAGCATGGAATGCCTGGCTCTGCAGAGGATGAGTTGGTGACACTGCCACGACTTGCAGGCAGGCCTGCTGCCACCTCCTCTACTCCTCCTACTCCATCCTCTTCCATAACCTCCTCGGCTGAGTCCTATTCTGCTGCTGCGTCTTGCTCCACATCAACGGCACCCCCCCAGCTCCCCAGGTACTATTCCCCATCCCGGATACGGCAGTGTCACGCCGTCTTGGTGTTGACTTGCCTGAAAGCAGAGAGTCACACCGCAGCAGCACTCCTGTCCGCCCTGAACGCACAGGTGGATCAGTAGCTGACTCCGCACCAACTGGAGATCAGCAAAGTGGTTTCTGACAACGGAAGTAATTTGGTGGCGGCATTGAAATTGGGCAAGTTGATACATGTGCCGTGCATGGCACATGTGTGTAATCTGATTGTACAATGCTTTGTGCATAAGTACCCAGGCTTACAGGACGTCCTGAAGCAGGCCAGGAAGGTGTGTGGCCATTTCAGGCGTTCCTACATGGCCATGGCGCACTTGTTAGATATCCAGCGGCGAAACAACCTGCCAGTGAGGCGCTTGATTTGCGACAGCCCGACACGTTGGAATTCAACACTCCTAATGTTCGACCGCCTGCTCCAACAAGAAAAAGCCGTTAACGAGTATTTGTATGACCGGGTGCTAGGACAGCCTCTGGGGAGCTGGGATTTTTTTTGCCACATTACTGGACGCTCATGCGCAATGCCTGTAGGCTCATGCGTCCTTTTGAGGAGGTGACAAACCTAGTCAGTCGCACCGAAGGCACCATCAGCGACATCATACCATTTGTTTTCTTCCTGGAGCGTGCCCTGCGAAGAGTGCTGGATCAGGCCGTAGATGAGCGTGAAGAGGAAGAGGAAGAGTTGTGGTCACCATCACCACCAGAAACAGCCTTATCAGCATCGCTTGCTGGACCAGCGGCAACGCAGGAAGAGGATTGTGAGGAAGAGGAGTCAGAGGAGGAATGTGGCTTGGAGGAGGAGGAAGACTAAGCACAACAGGCATCCCAGGGTGCTTGTTGTCACCTATCTGGTACCCGTGGTGTTGTACGTGGCTGGGGGGAAGAAGATACCTTCAGTGAGATCAGTGAGGACGAGGAACGGGACATGAGTAGCTCGGCATCCAACCTTGTGCAAATGGAGTCTTTCATGCTGTCGTGCCTGTTGAGGGACACTCGTATAAAAAAGCTGAAGGAGAACAAACTGTACTGGGTGTCCACGCTACTAGACCCCCGGTATAAGCATAAAGTGACTGAAATGTTACTGAATCCCCGCAAGTCGGAAAGGATGGAGCAGTTAAAAAATAAATTAAAAAGTATGCTTTATACAGCGTATAAGGGTGATGTCAAAGCACAACGGGAATCTAACAGGGGAAGAGGTGAAAGTAATACTCCTCCTCCCACGGCCACGCCGGCAAGGACAGGACTCTTTCCAGACGTGTTGTTGATGGAGAACATGCGGACCTTTTTAACTCCTATGCATCGCCACAGCCCTTCGGGATCCAGCCTCAGAGAATGACTCAACCAACAGGTAGCAGACTACCTCGCCTGCAGATCTTGACACTCTGAGGAGCGATGAACCCCTTGACTACTGGGTGTGCAGGCTTGACCTGTGGCCTGAGCTATCCCAATTTGCAATCGAACTTCTGGCCTGCCCCGCTTCAAGTGTCCTGTCAGAAAGGACCTTCAGTGCAGCAGGAGGTATTGTCACTGAGAAGAGAAGTCGCCTAGGTCAAAAAAGTCTTGATTACCTCACCTTTATTAAAATGAATGAGGGATGGATCCCGAAGGGACTGACATTGGGCGATACATTAGAGTAAAAAAGGCCTGATGAGATGAACTGCCTTGGGCTAAAAATGGTCCACACGCTGCTGTATTTTATCTTAGAATGCCGGATGACTTGCGTGACTTATCTGCCAACAACTAGGGTTCAAGCCGCAATGTTTTAGGGCACTTTCTAACTGTCAAACAAACATCAATTTTTCTGGCCGCTGCTACAGCAGCGACTGCAACAATACCTAATTTTTCAGGCATGTGTACATGCCTAATTTTTCTGGCCTCTGGTGCTGCACTGTGGCTTCAAAACCCAAACCAAAAAAAAGGCACATAACAGGGATTAAACTGCTAAGAATAGTACTACTTAACACACCACTCATATCTGGTGGCACAGTAGATTGCACGCGCAGTGCCCCAAATTTGAAGTAGGAGGACCGACCAAGCATCTTTTTCCATCTCCCGGTTCCTAAAATCATCTCCGGGTTCCTAAAATCAATGCCATACCTGTACTCGATTGTGCATTAGGAAGTCATGGCATATGGGGTCTTTCAAACTGTCTGGCCTGTTGAGGGTCGGGGACCCTCGTATAAAAAGGCTGAAGGAGAACGACCTGTACTGGGTGTCCAAGCATCTTTTTCCATCTCCCGGTTCCTAAAAATTATCTCCGGGTTCCTAAAATCGATGCCATACCTGTACTCGATTGTGCAAAAGGAAGTCATGGCATATGGGGTCTTTCATGCTGTCGTGCCTGTTAAGGGTCGGGGACCCTCGTATAAAAAGGCTGAAGGAGAACGATCTGTACTGGGTGTCCAAGCATCTTTTTCCATCTCCCGGTTCCTAAAAATTATCTCCGGGTTCCTAAAATCAATGCCATACCTGTACTCGATTGTGCAAAAGGAAGTCATGGCATATGGGGTCTTTCATGCTGTCGTGCCTGTTGAGGGTCGGGGACCCTCGTATAAAAAGGCTGAAGGAGAACGACCTGTACTGGGTGTCCAAGCATCTTTTTCCATCTCCCGGTTCCTAAAATCCATGCCATATACACGTCCCCTGATAGGGGACACCGCAGTGGAAGGTACCCGGCCACAATTTCTTTGCACAAAAGGCAATCCCGGACCTCAACCTGTACTCGATTGTGCAAAAGGAAGTAACCTTACCATGGGTCCCAGACCGCACGTCTTGTAATTCTCTGTCTGGGAAATTATATATCTATCAAATCTATCTATTTATCTATCAAATCTATCTAACTATCAATCGTATCTATCAAATGTATATTGCATCTATTGATCTATGTAATCTATGTATCTATCTATCTATCTATCTATCAAATCTATCTATCTCGTGGCCGGACTGTTTTGTGACAGCCACTTGTGTTTCGGCCAAATTTGAAGTAGGAGGACCGACCAAGCATCTTTTTCCATCTCCCAGTTCCTAAAATCCATGCCATATACACCTCCCCCGATAGGGGGAGTAACAGGTATTAAACTGATCAGAATAGTACTACTTAACACACCACTCATATCTGGTGGCACAATAGATTCCACACGCAGTGCCCCAAATTTGAAGCAGGAGGACCGACCAAGCATCTTTTTCCATCTCCCGGTTCCAAAAATCCATGCCATATACACATCCCCTGGCGCCGCAACTGCCTCTGGGAACCTTACCATGGGTCTCAGACCACACGTCTTGTAATTCTCTGTCTGGGAAATTATATATCTATCAAATCTATCTATTTATCTATCAAATCTATCGAACTATCAATCGTATCTATCAAATATATATTGCATCTATTCATCTATGTAATTCGTATCTATCAAATGTATATTGCATCTATTGATCTATGTAATTCTTATCTATCAAATGTATATTGCATCTATTGATCTATGTAATTCGTATCTATCAAATGTATATTGCATCTATTGATCTATGTAATTCGTATCTATCAAATGTATATTGCATCTATTGATCTATGTAATTCGTATCTATCAAATGTATATTGCATCTATTGATCTATGTAATTCGTATCTATCAAATGTATATTGCATCTATTGATCTATGTAATTTGTATCTATCAAATGTATATTGCATCTATTGATCTATGTAATTTGTATCTATCAAATGTATATTGCATCTATTGATCTATGTAATTTGTATCTATCAAATGTATATTGCATCTATTGATCTATGTAATTCGTATCTATCAAATGTATATTGCATCTATTGATCTATGTAATTCGTATCTATCAAATGTATATTGCATCTATTGATCTATGTAATTCGTATCTATCAAATGTATATTGCATCTATTGATCTATGTAATTCGTATCTATCAAATGTATATTGCATCTATTGATCTATGTTATTCGTATCTATCAAATGTATATTGCAGAGCTTTCCAAACTTTTCATGTTAGTGACACACTTTTTAGACCTACATCATTTCGCGACACAGTAATTCAGTTGTACTAGCAAACAGGAGGTTAAACTAACTTGTTTTAAGAGATACGGACACATAAATGATAGAATGATAAAATGTATTTACAAGTAACAGTATGTATGTGCAAGAATTAAAAAAAAGTTTAATAACACCAATAGCTACTTACTATTTTAATGGGATGTATGAGGTTGATGGGATGAACACAGTTTCTGAATATTTGGTGGAATATTAGACACTTGCATTTCATCAACAAGCATTTTTAAGCTTCCACTTCCTATCCATATATCAAGAGCAGGAGCAGCAATGCACTACTGGGAGCTAGCTGCAAAAAAAACCACTTTGACTTCTGACTTCAGTTCATCGTTTAAGCTGCCGTCCTCAGAGCACTGCATGTTCGACTGACTACTGCTGCAAATACACTGCTGTCCCACTCACTAACTACACATGCAGTCACGAGCCGATTGAGGAGACTACACGTGCAGTCAGGAGCCAATTTTCCCACCAAAGCCGCCAATGGGAATAGTTTCAGTTCCCACTGAGCTGTGCCAATCAGTTAAGATGATCTGTGACCCACTAGGTATCAATCACGTGTCAACCACGTGATATGCGTAGCAGGCAGGCAGAAAGTCAGAAACCAAAAAGAAAATAAAAAAATGTTAAATTAAAAAAAATGTGTGCTGAAGCAGGGACACACCACTGCTGCCGACACACTAATGTGTCACGACACACAGTTTGGAAAGCACTGGTATATTGCATCTATTGATCTATGTAATTTGTATCTATCAAATGTATATTACATCTATTGATCTATGTAATCTATGTATCTATCTATCAAATCTATCTATCTTGTGGCCAGACTGTTTTGTGACAGCCACTTGTGTTTCGGCCAAATTTGAAGTAGGAGGACTGACCAAGCATCTTTTTCCATCTCCCGGTTCCTAAAATCCATGCCATATACACCTCCCCCGATAGGGGGAGTAACAGGTATTAAACTGATCAGAATAGTACTACTTAACACACCACTCATATCTGGTGGCACAATAGATTGCATGCGCAGTGCCCCAAATTGGAAGCAGGAGGACTGACCAAGCATCTTTTTCCATCTCCCGGTTCCTAAAATCCATGCCATATACACATCCCCTGGCGCTGCAACTGCCTCTGGGAACCTTACCATGGGTCCCAGACCGCACGTCTTGTAATTCTCTGTCTGAGAAATTATATATCTATCAAATCTATCTCTTTATCAAATCTATCTAACTATCAATCATATCTATCAAATGTATATTGCATCTATTGATCTATGTAATCTATGTATCTATCTATCATATCTATCTATCTCGTGGTTGTGCAAATGGACTGTTTGCGGTTGTTTGCGGTGCATTACACAGGGAGTTTGGTCTGTCACTGTGAAGCGGGCATAAATCTTACACTACCTGATCGATACAACATCATACCTGATGTTTTAAAGCACGTTATTCCAAACAATTTAGGAATGTTAGGTGATTTATGCCCTTTATGGCTTAAAACCAGACTCTGCATCAACTATGTAATTTTCTGTGGGAGTTTTGCCATGGATCCCCCTCGGGCATGACACAGTCCAGTTGTTAGTCCCCTTGAAACAACTTTTCCATCACTATTGTGGCCAGAAAGAGTCCCTGTTGGTTTTAAAGTTCGCCTGCCTATTGAAGTCAATGGCGGTTTGCCCGGTTCGCCGGTTCGCGAACAGTTGCGGAAGTTCAATTCAATTCGCCATTCGCGAACCAAAATTTTTAGGTTCGCGACATCACTGGTGATTGACCCCCAAGGCAAAACATGCTGTGATCTGAGATGTCATCACAGAAAATGCAGCATGTCTGCAGAAATAATGGGACACATGCAGGAACTGTTAGCGCTTTCGCTTTACAGCAGTGCTCCACATCAGGCTGTTCTCTTCAAGCAGCACTGTGCTCTGGCTTCACTGTGTAAGTTTTCCTCAACATCGTGCAGCCAGAGTGAAGACCTGTTTGAATAAAGCAGTCAAATACTGATCAGCGCTGCAAAGCAATGCACATGGGTGAGCCAATCACACAAGGCATCTATGTGCAGCCACCAATTAGCTACTACTGAGCCTATTTAGATATGCCTTTTTAACAAAAGATATCAAGAGAATGAAGCAAATTAAATAACTGAAGTAAATCATGAAAGAAAAAAATTGGGTTTCAGGTCCCTTTTAACTTCTTTTTAAATGGGCAGGAAACTCCTGTTTCCCCACAACTGCTGTATTAATACATTATTTTCTGGCCGTGACAACTTTAATGGATATCACTAGCGAACAGAAACACTGGTAACTCATGGGAGGAGTCAGGTGGGGCAGTGGCTAAGGCCATAACATTTATGGGAAAATGAGTGTGGCAAGTTGGACACTGCTACCAGTACCAAATCTGATTATCATGCAAATGCTGTATGGTTGGGAATAAAAATTAGGTTTATTCAGCTTTAGTGAAACATGATGTGTAATTTGAACTATATTTTTAAATGTGCATTAAAAGAGAAAAATATTGTGTTTATTAAAGGGACATAACAGTTAAAATGTGAATACTGATGCATAATGATGTGCCACAGCTGGATACATTCTTCATTTTCATTTTTACTGCATCTAGTTTTTTTGCTTTTTTTAAATAGTTGGCTGGAGTAGTGATTTTAATTTCAACTGCCTTAGTTTAGAATGTTATTTACATAATCCATAGTTGCATAGTCAGGGATATCACTGGTTTTCATCAAATCATTATTTATTTCATTACTATTGCAGAATCAGCCTTTCCAACCTTGCAGACTGAGCTTTACCCAGAGACAAGTGACGCATGCTATCTATTTTTTTCCGATTGGACCCGTTTTTAAATTGGCAGAGGTTGTGCCAGGTACTTTCCATGAATCTCCTTGTTATTTCTATGAACTGCTTTAACAATTTCCCAGAAATCATATTAATAAACTGTAGAAAGCAAATTTTAATAGTGATATGTCACGTAACATGTCTGAAAAACACTGCTTAGCTGCAGTATATTAGCAAGAAACACACAGACATACAGGGCGTAACTAGAAACCACAGGGCTCAGGTGCAAGAATCTAAGAAGGGAACCCCCCCCCCCCCAAAAAAAAGTGAATTTGATACATATCTTTTTTTTTTTTAACATTTAACACAGAAATAAAATGTGAATCAGATTACATGTCTGCAAAAGGAGGTTCCCTGTGCCCACAGTCTGTGAGATGGTCTGACCCCCTATTACTGTATATAGTGACACTACTTAACCCACCAGTACTGTATATAGTGAGTCAGTGACACAGTCTGTAATCTGCCGGTGAGAGAGCTGGCCTGACCCTACCCACCCCAGTACTTTATAAAGTGACCACAGTAGTGTGTGACATAGTCCAGCCCCCCCGTACTATATATAGTGGTATTGTATAGTGACACTGTTTACCCCCCATGCTGTAGTAACAAGGTCTGAAATTTGCTGGTTCCACAAACATGCACACACACACACATGCATAAATACACACACAGTCACATACATGCATACACACATACACACACACATACATTCATAAATACACACAGTCACATACATACATACATACACACATACACACACACACACACATACATGCATAAATACACACAGTCACATACATACACACATACATACACACACATACATGCATAAATACACACAGTCAAAGACATACACACATACATACACACATACACGCATAAATACACACAGTCACATACATACACACACACACACATACATGCATAAATACACACAGTCACATACACACACACACATACATGCATAAATACACACAGTCACATACATACACGCATACATGCATAAATATACATACATACATACACACACATACACACACACACACACACATGCATAAATACACACAGTCGCATACACACATAAATACACACAGTCACATACATACACACACATACATGCATAAATACACACAGTCACATACATACACACACACATACATGCATAAATACACACAGTCACATACATACATACATACACACATACACATACACACATACAGCAACCTCTTGACAAAGTTCCCTCGTTAGGGAACGAAACGGCCGTCGAGGATTTTCCTAACTGATGAGATACTGCATCGGCAGTGACAGATACAGACTTCCGGTGCAAACCGGAACCGGCTTTTCACAGCTGATTAGCCGCTAATACACTACACGGGAGGATTGTTCAAGGACTAAGGACACCACCCGGCTATATGGACTAACGCCCTGTGTGAGCAGTTACATCTTTATATCCACAAGACTGTGTCTTACAGGTTTATGTTTTTTACCTATCTGGTACGCAGAATACCATTAGCTCTCTTGTTTTTAGTGTGTTGTTATTATTAATAAACTTTCTTCACTTGAGTCCGGCTGCGCTCTTCTGTCTCTGTTTTTCAGCTTTTTGCCCTCCTTGAAGGAACCCTCTATGATACACCTTTAAGAAGAGCAGCAAATGCCGGTTTGTTTGGTGAGGACTATCTATTAGGTTCAATTACTGGACATTGATTTTTAAATTATTTGAAAATTTTGCTATTTTGTTTTTTTCTACTGTTTTTTTCTGCTGATTTAATTTTTGTTCAGTCTATGCAGCAGTTTTTGTATTACTTCACAACATTGTAATTATTTATTGCGATTTTTTATGTATGCATTGTCCATTTTTTAAAGATACAGTATATTGCAATTATCTAATATTTTAAGATTTTAGAATCCAGAATTGATATATTATATTTTTATTGCGATATATCTTTTTGGGATTTTATCCCTAGTATAACATTATTACTTTTCCTAATCTTAGTTTTCACATATTTTTCCATATCAGTAGCGCTGATACTTTGTTTTTTTTTAGTTGTTAGTTTTATACACACATACATGCATAAATACACACAGTCACATACATGCATACATACACACACACACATACATGCATAAATACACACAGTCACATACACACACATACATGCATAAATACACACAGTCACATACATACATAAATACACAAAGTCACATACATACATACACACATACACACACACACACACACACATACATGCATAAATACACACAGTCACATACACACACACACACACACACACATGCATAAATACACACAGTCACATACATACATACATATACACATTGTTCTACTAGATGTATGCAAGCAATACAGTGAACAGATATATTTAATTAAATTGTCTATATGATATATATGATAACTGGCACTAAGAACCCAATTTATACAGTATATATTAAAAAAAAGCAATATAAACATTATTATCACTATTAATAATAATGATCCAATAAGAAAAAAAGATTTCAGACTGTAATAGTGGAAGTAGAGAGAGTCTCTTAAGGTGGAGTAGAGATGTTCAAGGCAGCAATCTGTAGGGAACCCGGCCTGGATCCTAGGAAGATAATCTATAGACAAGAAAAGAGACAGATGCGCCACATGGCCCAATATTGTTTGTTCCACACAAAATATACAATATGGCTGTGTTAAATCAAACTCACAAGCTTAGAAGCACTGCAAATAGTGCAGTGGAAGCAGTCTGGGATCTATAACAGTCAGCCAGCAGACCGACCTCTTAAGTGGAGATGGATAATCTGTAGTGTAGAGATACAAAGAGACACAGAGGTGCCTATATGGCCTAGTACAGTTTGGACCCAGAGAGCAGTGATGTATATGTTAGGAAATATACTCACATTTGGTGTAGCATCTCCAGTGATGCTATTCAGGCAGGAAGGGATCAATACAGTCACCCAACAGACTATGACAAGGCAAACCACAAACGGCAAAGCACCAGAGTATCCAGTGGACCAAAAGATGATCCAAAAAATAACACAATAGCAAGTGTTTTGTATAAAAGTAATTAGCTTTACTTAAAAATGGTTAAAAACAAGCGACGCGTTTCTCGCGTTTACCCAGCGAAGAAGAGTAGAGAGAGATGGAGAAGAGTAGAGGACCCAGAACAGATCCTTGAGGTACTCCAACAGACAGAGGCATAGGAGAGGAGGAGTCACCGGCAAATGACACAGAAAAAGACCTGTGGGAAAGATAGGAGTGAATCCAGGAAAGAGCAGTGTCACAGAGGCCAAAAGATCTAAGGGTCTGTAGGAGGAGGGGGTGGTCAACTGTGTCGAAGGCAGCTGAGAGGTCGAGTAAGATGAGTATAGAGTAGTGCACAATATTTTTTGCAGAGAGAAGATCATTTGTAACCTTGGTAAGGGCAGTCTCAGTTGAATGTTTTGGGCAGAAACCGGATTGCAGTGGGTCAAGCAAGGAGTTGGTAGACAGGAAGTGGGTTAGGCGATTGTAAACTAGTTTTTCAAGGAGTTTTGATGTTAGTGGAAGCAGTGATATGGGGCGGTAGCTTTCGGGAGAATTAGGGTTGAGGGAGGGTTTTTTGAGTATGGGAGTGACTTTTGCGTGTTTGAAAGAAGATGGGAATGAGCCGGTAGAGAGGGATAGGTTGAAGATGTGGGCAAGAGCAGGAGTGAGGGTGGAAGATAGGGAGGGTATTAGATGGGAAGGGATAGGGTCGAGTGGGCAGGTAGTGAGGAAGATAGTAAGGAAGAAACTTCATTCTCAGTGGCTGGATGGAAGATAGAGAGGGTGGCAGAGGGAGTAACAGGCCCAATTGTTGGAATGTTGTAGGTTGGTGTTGGGATGTTGCTTCGGATAGTACGTGTTTTGTTTAAAAAGTAGTGTGCCAGGGCTTGAGCACTAAAGACAGACGGGGGTGGTGGAGCAGGTGGGTAGAGGAGAGAGTTAAAGGTAGAAAAGAGTCGTTTAGGGTTTGAGGAAAGAGTAGATATGAGAGAAGAGAAGTAGGTTTACTTGGCTAAGTGAAGGGCAGAAGTGTATGAGCGAAGAATAAACTTATAGTGTATGAAATCAGGTTCAGAGTGAGTTTTCCTCCAGACACACTCAGCAGTACGAGAGCATTTTTGCAAATAGTGTGTATGCTGAGCATGCCAGGGCTGTGACTGACTGCGTGGTGTTTTGTGCAGCTGGGGAGAGGCAAGTGTGTCTAGTGCAGAGGAGAGAGTTTTGTTATAGTGGGCTGTAGCGAGATCAGGGCAGGTCATAGTGGAAGTGTAAGGGAGGAGATTTTGAATGATTTTTGAAAATTGGAGCGGGTCCACAGCATGTGTATTTCTGCAGGTGCAGGGGCGGGATGGAGAAGTGGGTTTAGCTTTTGCATTAATATTATAGGTGACCAGGTGATGGCCTGAAATGGGAAAAGGGTGACAGGTGGTGTCAGATATAGAGCAGAGGTAGGAAAATACCAGGTCGATGGAGTGTCCATCACGGTGAGTCGGGAGTAGGGTGGATTGTGAGAGACCAAAGGAGGATGTGAGTGAAAGAAGTTTAGAGGCAGCGGTGGCAGATGGGTTGTCAATGGGAATGTTGAAGTCCCCAAGAATTAGGGTTGGTATATTTGAAGAGAGAAAGTGAGGAAGCCAGGCGGCAAAGTTGTCAAAGAATTGGGAGGTTGGTCCAGGAGGGCGATAGATGACTGCCACTTTGAGTGAGAGAGGGGAGAACAGGCAAATACAGTGGACTTCAAAGGGGGAGAAGGAGAGCGATGGGATTGGAGGTAGGTATTGATAAGTGCAGGAGGGGGAGAGCAAGATGCCAACACCGCCACCACGTTTCTCACCTGGCCTAGGGGTATGGCTAAAGTGAAGGCCACCATGTGTGAGAGCAGCAATGGAAACAGTGTCAGAAGGAGATAACCAGGTTTCTGTAACTGCTAAAAGGGTGAAAGCATTTGATATAAACAGGTCATGAATGGCTGTAAGTTTGTTGCAGACAGAGCGAGAGTTCCATAGTGCGCAGGCGAAAGGAGTGTGTGCGTGTGGGATGCATTGGATGGAAATGATGTTATGTGTGTTGCTTTTATTAAAGTTTCTATAAGGAGTGCGTGATTGGGTAATGGTGGGAATGAGGGTGGGCCCAGGATTTGGAGAGATGTCGCCTGAGGCTAATAGCATCAAGATGGAAAGTAAGAGTAGGTGAGAATGAGATTTATAGCAGTGGGGGTATTTCTGGGAGGTGGTGCAGTTTGTTGATATAGATTTTAAAATAGAAAGTAGTTCATGAGAGCTAAGGTATGGAGAAGAAAGGAGAGAGGGGACTATAAAAACTGCGTGTGGAGAAGGGTACGGTATGAGCATGTGAGTATGCCTGTGGAATAGACATGAGACTGTTAAAAGGAAAAGTAGTCCTGAAAACATAGCAGAATCTTAAGTGCAAAAGATTTTTTGAATGAAAATATTTAGCTTGCCTCAAATCTTCCTCATATCTTGTTCAATTCTTGTCTAATTCTCAGCCTTGCCACTTAAAGATGGTCGCTTAGAGAGATACATGCATAAATACACACAGTCACATACATACATACACACATACACATACATTCATAAATACACAAAGTCACATACATACATACATACACACACACACACACACACATACATGCATAAATACACACAGTCACATACACACATACACACACACACATACATGCATAAATACACACAGTCACATACATACATACATATACACATTATTGTACTAGATAGGGGGCGCCCAAAAATGGAAATATAATGTATGTATGCAAGCAATACAGTGAACAGATATATTTAATTAAATTGTCTATATGATATATATGATAACTGGCACTAAGAACCCAATTTATACAGTATATATTAAAAAAAAGCAATATAAACATTATTATCACTATTAATAATAATGATCCAATAAGAAAAAAGGATTTCAGACTGTAATAGTGGAAGTAGAGAGAGTCTCTTAAGGTGGAGTAGAGATGTTCAAGGCAGCAATCTGTAGGGGACCCGGCCTGGATCCTAGGAAGATAATCTATAGACAAGAAAAGAGACAGATGCGCCACATGGCCCAATATTGTTTGTTCCACACAAAATATGCAATATGGCTGTGTTAAATCAAACTCACAAGCTTAGAAGCACTGCAAATAGTGCAGTGGAAGCAGTCTGGGATCTATAACAGTCAGCCAGCAGACCGACCTCTTGAGTGGAGATGGATAATCTGTAGTGTAGAGATACAAAGAGACACAGAGGTGCCTATATGGCCTAGTACAGTTTGGACCCAGAGAGCAGTGATGTATATGTTAGGAAATATACTCACATTTGGTGTAGCATCTCCAGTGATGCTATTCAGGCAGGAAGGGATCAATACAGTCACCCAACAGACTATGACAAGGCAAACCACAAACGGCAAAGCACCAGAGTATCCAGTGGACCAAAAGATGATCCAAAAAATAACACAATAGCAAGTGTTTTGTATAAAAGTAATTAGCTTTACTTAAAAATGGTTAAACACAAGCGACGCGTTTCTCGCGTTTACCCAGCGAAGAAGAGTAGAGAGAGATGGAGAAGAGTAGAGGACCCAGAACAGATCCTTGAGGTACTCCAACAGACAGAGGCATAGGAGAGGAGGAGTCACCGGCAAATGACACAGAAAAAGACCTGTGGGAAAGATAGGAGTGAATCCAGGAAAGAGCAGTGTCACAGAGGCCAAAAGATCTAAGGGTCTGTAGGAGGAGGGGGTGGTCAACTGTGTCGAAGGCAGCTGAGAGGTCGAGTAAGATGAGTATAGAGTAGTGCACAATATTTTTTGCAGAGAGAAGATCGTTTGTAACCTTGGTAAGGGCAGTCTCAGTTGAATGTTTTGGGCGGAAACCGGATTGCAGTGGGTCAAGCAAGGAGTTGGTAGACAGGAAGTGGGTTAGGCGATTGTAAACTAGTTTTTCAAGGAGTTTTGATGTTAGTGGAAGCAGTGATATGGGGCGGTAGCTTTCAGGAGAATTAGGGTTGAGGGAGGGTTTTTTGAGTATGGGAGTGACTTTTGCGTGTTTGAAAGAAGATGGGAATGAGCCGGTAGAGAGGGATAGGTTGAAGATGTGGGTAAGAGCAGGAGTGAGGGTGGAAGATAGGGAGGGTATTAGATGGGAAGGGATAGGGTCGAGTGGGCAGGTAGTGAGGCGTGAGGAAGATAGTAAGGAAGAAACTTTATTCTCAGTGGCTGGATGGAAGATAGAGAGGGTGGCAGAGGGAGTAACAGGCCCAATTGTTGGAATATTGTAGGTTGGTGTTGGGATGTTGCTTCGGATAGTACGTGTTTTGTTTAAAAAGTAGTCTGCCAGGGCTTGAGCACTAAAGACAGACGGGGGTGGTGGAGCAGGTGGGTAGAGGAGAGAGTTAAAGGTAGAAAAGAGTCGTTTAGGGTTTGAGGAAAGAGTAGATATGAGAGAAGAGAAGTAGGTTTACTTGGCTAAGTGAAGGGCAGAAGTGTATGAGCGAAGAATAAACTTATAGTGTATGAAATCAGGTTCAGAGTGAGTTTTCCTCCAGACACGCTCAGCAGTACGAGAGCATTTTTGCAAATAGCGTGTATGCTGAGCATGCCAGGGCTGTGACTGACTGCGTGGTGTTTTGTGCAGCTGGGGAGAGGCAAGTGTGTCTAGTGCAGAGGAGAGAGTTTTGTTATAGTGGGCTGTAGCGAGATCAGGGCAGGTCATAGTGGAAGTGTAAGGGAGGAGATTTTGAATGATTTTTGAAAATTGGAGCGGGTCCACAGCATGTGTATTTCTGCAGGTGCAGGGGCGGGATGGAGAAGTGGGTTTAGCTTTTGCATTAATATTATAGGTGACCAGGTGATGGCCTGAAATGGGAAAAGGGTGACAGGTGGTGTCAGATATAGAGCAGAGGTAGGAAAATACCAGGTCGATGGAGTGTCCATCACGGTGAGTCGGGAGTAGGGTGGATTGTGAGAGACCAAAGGAGGATGTGAGTGAAAGAAGTTTAGAGGCAGCGGTGGCAGATGGGTTGTCAATGGGAATGTTGAAGTCCCCAAGAATTAGGGTTGGTATATTTGAAGAGAGAAAGTGAGGAAGCCAGGCGGCAAAGTTGTCAAAGAATTGGGAGGTTGGTCCAGGAGGGCGATAGATGACTGCCACTTTGAGTGAGAGAGGGGAGAACAGGAAAATACAGTGGACTTCAAAGGGGGAGAAGGAGAGCGATGGGATTGGAGGTATTTATTGATAAGTGCAGGAGGGGGAGAGCAAGATGCCAACACCGCCACCACGTTTCTCACCTGGCCTAGGGGTATGGCTAAAGTGAAGGCCACCATGTGTGAGAGCAGCAATGGAAACAGTGTCAGAAGGAGATAACCAGGTTTCTGTAACTGCTAAAAGGGTGAAAGCATTTGATATAAACAGGTCATGAATGGCTGTAAGTTTGTTGCAGACAGAGCGAGAGTTCCATAGTGCGCAGGCGAAAGGAGTGTGTGCGTGTGGGATGCATTGGATGGAAATGAGGTTATGTGTGTTGCTTTTATTAAAGTTTCTATAAGGAGTGCGTGATTGGGTAATGGTGGGAATGAGGGTGGGCCCAGGATTTGGAGAGATGTCGCCTGAGGCTAATAGCATCAAGATGGAAAGTAAGAGTAGGTGAGAATGAGATTTATAGCAGTGGGGGTATTTCTGGGAGGTGGTGCAGTTTGTTGATATAGATTTTAAAATATAAAGTAGTTCATGAGAGCTAAGGTATGGAGAAGAAAGGAGAGAGGGGACTATAAAAACTGCGTGTGGAGAAGGGTACGGTATGAGCATGTGAGTATGCCTGTGGAATAGACATGAGACTGTTAAAAGGAAAAGTGGTCCTGAAAACAGCAGAATCTTAAGTGCAAAAGATTTTTTGAATGAAAATATTTAGCTTGCCTCAAATCTTCCTCATATCTTGTTCAATTCTTGTCTAATTCTCAGCCTTGCCACTTAAAGATGGTCGCTTAGAGAGATGGAACACTCTGCAAATGCTCAGACCCCAGCAAACGCTCTCCCCTAACTGGTCTTAAATTTATAAGGCTACAGCAGACAGCTGAGTTTAATTGATTACAGACAGGGAAATAAGTTACACCCAGGTGAGAAGACTTACGGCTAGATTTAGAGTTTTGTCGGTAACGACCCGCGTAGCTAACGCCGGCTTTTTTCTGGCCGCACCATAAAAATAACTCTGGTATTGAGAGTCCACGAAAAGGCTGCGTTAGGCTCCAAAAAAGGAGCGTAGAGCATTTTTAACGCAGTTTCAACTCTCGATACCAGAGTTGCTTACGCAAGCGGCCAGCCTCAAAAACGTGCTCGTGCACGATTCCCCCATAGGAAACAATGGGGCTGTTTGAGCTGAAAAAAAACCTAACACCTGCAAAAAAGCCGCGTTCAGCTCCTAACGCAGCCCCATTGTTTGCTATGGGGAAACACTTCCTACGTCTGCACCTAACACCCTAACATGTACCCCGAGTCTAAACACCCCTAACCTTACACTTATTAACCCCTATTCTGCCGCCCCCGCTATCGCTGACCCCTGCATTTTATTATTAACCCCTAATCTGCCGCTCCGTAAACCGCCGCAACTTACATTATCCTTATGTACCCCTAATCTGCTGCCCCTAACACCGCCGACCCCTATATTATATTTATTAACCCCTAATCTGCTGCCCCCAACGTCGCCGCTACCTACCTACACTTATTAACCCCTAATCTGCCGACCGCATCTCACCGCTACTATAATAAAGTTATTAACCCCTAATCCGCCTCACTAACCCTATAATAAATAGTATTAACCCCTAATCTGCCCTCCCTAACATCGCCGACACCTAACTTCAAACATTAACCCCTAATCTGCCGACCGGAGCTCACCGCTACTATAATAAATGTATTAACCCCTAAAGCTAAGTCTAACCCTAACACTAACACCCCCCTAAGTTAAATATAATTTAAATCTAACGAAATAAATTAACTCTTATTAAATAAATTATTCCTATTTAAAGCTAAATACTTACCTGTAAAATAAATCCTAATATAGCTACAACATAAATTATAATTACATTGTAGCTATTTTAGGATTAATATTTATTTTGCAGGCAACTTTGTAATTATTTTAACCAGGTACAATAGCTATTAAATAGTTAAGAACTATTTAATAGTTACCTAGTTAAAATAATTACAAAATTACCTGTAAAATAAATCCTAACCTAAGTTACAATTAAACCTAACACTATACTATCATTCAATTAATTAAATAAAATAACTACAATTACCTACAATTAAACCTAACACTACACTATCAATACATTAATTAAATACAATACCTACAAATAACTACAATGAAATAAACTAACTAAAGTACAAAAAATAAAAAAGAACTAAGTTACAAAAAATAAAAAAATATTTACAAACATAAGAAAAATATTACAACAATTTTAAACTAATTACACCTACTCTAAGCCCCCTAATAAAATAACAAAGACCCCCAAAATAAAAAATGCCCTACCCTATTCTAAATTACTAAAGTTAAAAGCTCTTTTACCTTACCAGCCCTGAACAGGGCCCTTTGCGGGGCATGCCCCAAGAATTTCAGCTCTTTTGCCTGTAAAAAAAAACATACAATACCCCCCCCCAACATTACAACCCACCACCCACATACCCCTAATCTAACCCAAACCCCCCTTAAATAAACCTAACACTAAGCCCCTGAAGATCTTCCTACCTTGTGTTCACCTCGCCGGGTTTACCGATCGGTCCAGAGTCTTGATCCAAGCCCAAGCGGGGGGCTGAAGAGTGATGTCCATCCTCGGGCTGAAGTCTGGATCCAAGCGGCGGCTGAAGAAATCCATCATCGGGCTGAAGTCGGAAGTCCATCATCGGGATGAAGTCTTCTATCAAGCCGCATCTTCAATCTTCTTTCTTCTGGAGCGGAGCGGAGCCATCTTCTTCCAAGCCGACGCGGAACATCCTCTTCAAACGACGACTAGACGACGAATGACGGTTCCTTTAAGGGACGTCATCCAAGATGGCGTCCCTCGAATTCCGATTGGCTGATAGGATTCTATCAGCCAATCGGAATTAAGGTAGGAATATTCTGATTGGCTGATGGAATCAGCCAATCAGAATCAAGTTCAATCCGATTGGCTGATCCAATCAACCAATCAGATTGAGCTCGCATTCTATTGGCTGTTCCTTAATTCCGATTGGGGCTTAGTGTTAAGTTTATTTAAGGGGGGTTTGGGTTAGATTAGGGGTATGTGGGTGGTGGGTTGTAATGTTGGGGGGGGGGGTATTGTATGTTTTTTTTTACAGGCAAAAGAGCTGAAATTCTTGGGGCATGCCCCGCAAAGGGCCCTGTTCAGGGCTGGTAAGGTAAAAGAGCTTTTAACTTTAGTAATTTAGAATAGGGTAGGGCATTTTTTATTTTGGGGGTCTTTGTTATTTTATTAGGGGGCTTAGAGTAGGTGTAATTAGTTTAAAATTGTTGTAATATTTTTCTTATGTTTGTAAATATTTTTTTATTTTTTGTAACTTAGTTCTTTTTTATTTTTTGTACTTTAGTTAGTTTATTTCATTGTAGTTATTTGTAGGTATTGTATTTAATTAATGTATTGATAGTGTAGTGTTAGGTTTAATTGTAGGTAATTGTAGTTATTTTATTTAATTAATTTAATGATAGTATAGTGTTAGGTTTAATTGTAACTTAGGTTAGGATTTATTTTACAGGTAATTTTGTAATTATTTTAACTAGGTAACTATTAAATAGTTCTTAACTATTTAATAGCTATTGTACCTGGTTAAAATAATTACAAAGTTGCCTGTAAAATAAATATTAATCCTAAAATAGCTGCAATGTAATTATAATTTATATTGTAGCTATATTAGGATTTATTTTACAGGTAAGTATTTAGCTTTAAATAGGAATAATTTATTTAATAAGAGTTAATTAATTTCGTTAGATTAAAATTATATTTAACTTAGGGGGGTGTTAGTGTTAGGGTTAAACTTAGCTTTAGGGGTTAATACATTTATTAGAATAGCGGTGAGCTCCGGTCGGCAGATTAGGGGTTAATAATTGAAGTTAGGTGTCGGCGATGTTAGGGAGGGCAGATTAGGGGTTAATACTATTTATTATAGGGTTAGTGAGGCGGATTAGGGGTTAATAACTTTATTATAGTAGCGGTGCGGTCCGCTCGGCAGATTAGGGGATTAATAAGTGTAGGCAGGTGGAGGCGACGTTGAGGGGGGCAGATTAGGGGTTAATAAATATAATATAGGGGTCGGCGGTGTTAGGGGCAGCAGATTAGGGGTACATAGCTATAATGTAGGTGGTGGCGCTTTGCGGTCAGCAGATTAGGGGTTAATTATTGTAGGTATCTGGCGGCGACGTTGTGGGGGGCAGGTTAGGGGTTAATAAATATAATATAGGGGTCGGCGGTGTTAGGGGCAGCAGATTAGGGGTACATAAGTATAACGTAGGTGGCAGTCGGCAGATTAGGGGTTAAAAAAATTTAATCGAGTGGCGGCGATGTGGGGGGACCTCAGTTTAGGGGTACATAGGTAGTTTATGGGTGTTAGTGTACTGTAGGGCACAGTAGTTAAGAGCTTTATGAACCGGCGTTAGCCCAAAAAGCTCTTAACTCCTGTTTTTTTTCTGCGGCTGGAGTTTTGTCGTAAGAGCTCTAAATCTCACTCCAGCAACGACTCTAAATACCGGAGTTAGAAAGATCCCATTGAAAAGATAGGATACGCAATTGACGTAAGGGGATCTGCGGTATGGAAAAGTCGCGGCTGGAAAATGAGCGTTAGACCCTTTTTTGAGTGACTCCAAATACCGGCGGTAGCCTAAAACCAGCGTTAGGAGCCTCTAACGCTGTTTTTCACGGCTACCGCCAAACTCTAAATCTAGGCCTGAGAATTGCTACAAGATCAGAGGGATAGGTTCAAGAAAGGAAATTGGGTGGGGATTAATTAATTCATTAAGCAAAGTTTTATAATAGAGAGATGCACATACTGGGTACAGGAAAGAGCAGATTAATGGAGTAGACAGTTGGTTCACAAGAGTTAAAAAAAGTGTAATAAATCCAGCAGAAACAGGGGGGTTTAAAGGGACATACCAGGAGTTAAAAACAGTGTAATAAATCCAGCAGAAACAGAGGGGTTTAAAGGGACATACCAGGAGTTGAAAACAGTGTAATAAATACAGCAGAAACAGAGGGGTTTAAGGGGACATACCAGGAGTTAAAAACAGTGTAATAAATCCAGCAGAAACAGAGGGGTTTAAGGGGACATACCTGAAAGTAAATGAGAAATAAGGTTAGATTTAGGAGATGTTGGGCTTCAATGAGTAGCAATCTGTGCAGTTGAAATTCTTGCCTAATTCTCAGCCTTGCCACTTAAAGATGGTCACTTAGACAGATGGTCGCTTAGAGAGATGGAATACTCTGCAAACGCTCAGACCCCAGCAAACGCTCTCCCCTACTTTAATATACTATTTCAGGATTTAATTGTGTTTAACCCCTTAACAACCACAAGGTACCCTGTAGGGTTTTTCAGGCCATAATAGCATGGGTTTCGCCACCAGTGTCAGAACCACACTATTATGACCTTCCTTCCTGCTGCAGGCATCCTGGAATAGGAGGCCTTGCCGCTGGTGGAGAGACCGTGCTATCAAAAAATCAATCCCCATTCAAACACCAGCGACATACAGGGTACGTTGCTGATCATTAAGGGGTTAATAATCATATTTATAACTTCCATTAAAAAGTCTAGTCAAAATTAAACTTTCATGATTCAGATAGGGCATGCAATTTTAAACAACTATCCAATTTACTTTTATCATTAAATCTGCTTTGTTCTTTTTGTGGTATTTTTGAAACGCTAAACTTAGCTAGGCTCAAACTGATTTCTAAACCGTTGAAAACCGCCTCTTAGCTCAGAGCATTTTAAAAGTTTTTCACAGTTAGACAGCACTAGTTCATGTGTGTCATATAGATAACTTTGTGCTCACTCCCGTGGAGTTATTTAGGAGTCTGCACTGATTGGCTAAATTGCATGTCTGTCAAAAGCACTGAGATAAGGGGGCAGTCTGCAGAGGCTTAGATACAAGGTAATCACAGAGGTAAAACATATCTATACTATAATAGCGTTTGTAATGTCCGTCGTCGGCAGTTGCGCGTGCATCCTCAATGGAATGTTGGCTTTGCTGCATCCAGAGGAATTCCGAAAATGGCAAGGTGGTGAAAGAATCCACCAAAGGTGGATTCTTTCACCATCCTACCATTTTCCGAATACACCGGGATGCAGTGAAGGCAAACGGAGCATTACATAAGCAACACCTAATCGCCCACATTAAAGTATTTTTAAAAAAAAGGAACCGCCCGCATCAAGTATTAAAAAAAAACAGCGCCCGCACGAAATATAACAAAAAAAATCCTATACGAAGAATTAACTCCTAAACCGTTCAAAACCCCCACATCGCAATAAACCTATTTACCCTATTAACCCCTAAACCGCAAAACCCCTACATCGCAATAAACCTATTTAACTTATTAACCCCTAAAACATAAAATCCCTACATCGCAATAAACCTATTTTCCCTATTAACCCCTAAACCGCAAAATCCCTACATCGCAATAAACCTATTTACCCTATTAACCCCTAAACCGCAAAACCCTTACATCGCAATAAACCTATTTAGCTTATTAACCCTTAAAACCGCAAAACCCACAACGCAAATAACTATTTAAATAACTAAGTACAGTACACTAACCTAACACCCCCTAACCTAACACCCCATTAAATATACCCATATTACCTAAAATAATACATTCTAAAGTTGCAAAAAAAAAAAAAGTTTACAAAAAAAAACTAACATTAAAGAAAATAAAAATATAAAATTACCAAATTTAACAAAATTAAACCTAATCCCTATTAAAATAAAAAGAGACCCCCCCCCAAAAAAAAAACACTCCCTACTCTAATAATAAACTACCAGTAGCCCTTAAAAGGGCTTTTTGTAGGGCATTGCCCCAAGATAATCAGCTCTTTTACAAAAAATATACAAAGTCCCACCTAACATTAAACCCCCCACCCCCCAAAATAAAAGAACCTAACACTAAAAAACCTAAACTACCCATTGCCTTGAAAAGGGCATTTGTTTGGGCATTGTCCTTAAAAGGGCATTTAGCTCTTTTTCTGCCCATCCCTAATCTAAATAAAACAAATCCCCCCCAAAAAACCTTAAAAAATCCTAAGTCTAATCATGGTTCCTGAAGTCCGGCGGAGAAGGTCCTGTTCCAGGCAGTGAAGTCTTCTTCCAAGCGCAACCTCTTCTTCTTCCAGGAACATCCTGCGTGGAATGGTGCTGAAGACTGAAGACCGTGGAACTGAAGACCGGCGACCCTGGAACTGAAGACTGGAGACCGCGGAGCCATGGAGCGTGGAGGATCCTCTTCGTACGATCTCTGCCGTACACTGAATAGTGAATTCAAGGTACGCGATTTAAGATGGTGTCCCTTGTATTCCTATGGCTGATTTGATTCTTCCAATTCAAATCAGCCAATAGGATGAAAGCTACTCAAATCCTATTGGCTGTTTAAATTAGCCAATAGGATGAGAGCAAGTGAAATTTTATTGGCTTTTCAAATAGCTCCACGCAGGATGTTCCTGGAAGAAGAAGAGGTTGCGCTTGGAAGAAGACTTCACCGCCTGTAACAGGACCTTCTCCGCTGGACTTCAGGAACCGTGAGTACCAACCTGGGGGTTAGATTTAGGATTTTTTAAGGGTTTTTTGGGGTGGGGATTTGTTTTATTTAGATTAGGGATGGGCAGAAAAAGAGCTAAATGCCCTTTTAAGGACAATGCCCAAACAAATGCCCTTTACAGGGCAATGGGTAGTTTAGGTTTTTTAGTGTTAGGTTCTTTTATTTTGGGGGGTGGGGGGTTTAATATTAGGTGGGACTTTGTATATTTTTTGTAAAAAAGAGCTGATTATCTTGGGGCAATGACCTGCAAAAAGCCCTTTAAAGGGCTACTAGTAGTTTATTAATAGAGTAGGGGGTGTTTTTATTTTGGGGGGTCTTTTTTATTTTAATAGGGATTAGGTTTCATTTTGTTAAATTTGGAAATTTGATTTTTTTATTTTCTGTAATGTTAGCTTTTTTTATTTGTTGTAACTTTAGAATGTATTAGTTTAGGTAATTTGGGTTTATTTAATGGGGTGTTAGGTTAGGGGGTGTTAGGTTACTGTACTGTACTTAGTTATTTAAATAGTTATTTGCATTGTGGGTTTTGCTGTTTGATGGGTTAATAAGTTAAATAGGTTTATTGCGATGTAGAGGTTTTGCGGTTTAGGGGTTAATAAGGTAAATAGGTCTATTGTGATGTAGGGGTTTTGTGGTTTAGGGTTTAATAAGGTAAATAGGTTTATTGTGATGTAGGGGTTTTGCGGTTTAGGGGTTAATAGGGTAAATAGGTTTATTGCAGTTTAGGGGTTTTGCGGTTTAGGGGTTAATAGGGTAAATAGGTTTATTACGATGTAGGGGTTTTGCGGTTTAGGGGTTAATAGGGTAAATAGGTTTATTGCAATGTAGGGGTTTAGGGGTTAATAGGGTAAATAGGTTTATTGCCGTGTAGGGGTTTTGCGGTTTAGGGGTTATGTATATAAAGAAATATAGTTAAAGTAGATATCATTTAAAGATAACTTTTGTATTTATTTAGGACAGTCGTTTGTCCAATTAGAGTGTGGCTATATCTGTAGTTTATTATATAGATTTTTTTTTTATAGATTTAAGATAGTAGTCCATTAAAAGTATAGTATTGCTACACCTGTAGCTTAAATATTTATATAAAAGAAGAGTTACAAAATACGTTGTTTCTACATCTGTAGTTTAAAAAATAATTAGACTTCCCTCTGGGCAGGCTTATCGACTATTATTAATATAATAGTGTTTGTTATGCAGAACTGGGGAATGGGTAATAAATTATCTATCTTTTTAAACAATAAAAATTCTGGTGTAGACTGTCCCTTTAATATATGAAATGCTAAAGTCAACATATGTTTTAGAAGTATCCATATGATTTTACTGATTCTGTGCATGTTTTAAAATATTTCACTTTAGGTAAAAACAAAAAAAAAACAAAGAACCATTGGACATCCGTATTCAGCAAGCCAAACCTTGTTAATGGGCTCAATTTCAACTGAGTGAATGTTCTAATTTTTCTGACTTTCAATGACAACGGCATGAGTTACAGCAGGTGCAGAAGCACCATGGTCTGTTTCTCAAAGGCGTCACCAAAGGGGGAGGGGCTTGTGTCCCCTCAGTTGTCAAACTGCACTTGCGCTGCTGTGTGAGTTCTCTGACAATAGCATAATATCCAGCAGGCAAGCAGCAAGCGCAGGGCGACTGTAAGTCTGTAAGACATCACACCCCAGAGCTTCGGACAAGGCTAAGGCAATATGATTGGCTGTTTTCTGCCTTGACCCTAGCGCATTATTACATGAGGTACGTGCTAGATGGGTTGGGAGGGCTCTATAACTTTTATGTTGAAGTTAGAGAAGATTGGCTCCTCGAGCAACAGGACTGGACTGGATTCAGAAATTGAGAGTAGCATCTCTTCAGCAAGAAGTGAGAACCGTAACTCTCACAAGCCAGATAAGAATGATTTTATTGTTTATGTATATATTTCTAATATTAGTTATATTTTTAAAAAAAAAACTTCATAGTGATTGGTTAAATGTTTTGTTTGATTTACACTGTTAGAAATGGTTTATGAAAACTCATGATGTTTACGTGTTCCCGCAAGTAAATTTATTCCTCTTTTGCCTTTCTGCTATGGAAAAGGATTGTGTGTGCAAACTGCAGCGCTAATATGTGTTAAAGGGACAGTCTACTCCAGAATGTATTGTTTAAAAAGATAGATAATCCTGTTATTACCCATTCCCCATACACTTTTTACCTCTGTGATTACCTTGAATCAAAGCCTCTAAAGACTGAGGGGCCTATCTATCAAGCTCTGAATGGCCCCTGTTTCTGGCGAGTCTTCAGACTCGCCAGAAACAGCAGTTATGAAGCAGCGGTCACAAAGACCGCTGCTCCATAACGCTGTCCGCCTGCTCTGAGACATTGCCGGAAATCAACCCGATCAAGTACGATCGGGTTGATTGACACCCCATTGCTGGCGGCCAACTGGCAGCGAGTCTGCAGGGGGTGGCGTTGCACCAGCATGGTGCAATGCTGAATATGAAGAGCGTATTGCTCTCCGCATTCAGCAATGTCTTGCGGACCTGATCCGACTTATTTCAGTTCTTTAGAGAGACTTGCATTTTAGCCAATCAGTGCTGACTCATAAATAACTCTGCAGGAGTGAGCACACTGTTATCTATATGGCACACAGTAGTCTAGCTGTGAAAAACTGTCAAAATGCACTTAGATAAGAGGAAGCCTTTAAGGGCTTAAACATTAGCATATGACCCTACCTATGTTTAGCGTTCAACAAAGAATACCAACAGAACAACGCAATTTGATGGTAAAAGTAAATTGGAAAGTTGTTTAAAATTGCATTTCCTATCTGAATCATGAATCTCTAATTATGACTTTACTGTCCCTTCAAAGCAGGAAATATATAATTAGAACGATTAAACCCATTCATTTAAAAAAAAAAATTAAAATTATTGTTATTCTTAGTGTTTTCTTTTTGTTCCATTTTTATTTATCTAATTCTAAAATTGGCTCTATTTTGTGTGATTAAAAAAGTAGAGCATATATTTTTATATATATATATATATATATTGATATACAATTGTGCTCATAAGTTTACATACCCTTGCAGAATTTATGATTTCTTGGCCATTTTTCAGATAATATGAATGATAACACAAAAACGTTTCTTTCACTCATGGTTAGTGTTTGGCTGAAGCCATTTATTATCAATCAACTGTGTTTACTCTTTTTAAATCATAATGACAACAGAAACTACCCAAATGACCCTGATCAAAAGTTTACATACCCTGGTGATTTTGGCCTGATAACATGCACACAAGTTGACACAAAGGGGTTTGAATGGCTATTAAAGGTAACCATCCTCACCTGTGATCTGTTTTCTTGGAATTAGTGTGTGTGTATAAAAGGTCAATGAGTTTCGGGACTCCTGACAGACCCTTGCATCTTTCATCCAGTGCTGCACTGACGATTCTGGGTGAGTCATGGGCAAAGCAAAAGAATTGTCAAAGGATCTGTGGGAAAAAGGTAGTTGAACTGTATAAAACAGGAAAGGGATATAAAAATATATCCAAGGAATTGAGAATGCAAATCAGCAGTGTTCAAACTCTAATAAAGAAGTGGAAAATGAGGGGTTCTGTTGAAACCAAACCACGGTCAGGTAGACCAACTAAATTTCAGCCACAACTGCCAGCAACATTGTTCGGGATGCAAAGACAAACCCACAAATAACTTCAGGTGAAATACAGGACATGTGGTGTGGCTGTTTCAAGATGTACAATAAAGGAGGCACTTGAAGAAAGATGGGCTGCATGGTCGAGTCGCCAGAAGAAAGCCATTACTATGCAAATGCCACAAAGTATCCCACTTACAATACGCCAAACAGCACAGAGACAAGCCTCAAACCTTCTGGCACAAAGTCATTTGGAGTGATGAGACCAAAATTTAGCTTTTTGGCCACAACCATAAACGCTACATTTGGAGAGGAGTCAACAAGGCCTATGATGAAAGATACATTATTCCTACTGTGAAACACGGAGTTGGATTGCTGGTGTTTTGAGGATGTGTGAGCTACAAAGGCACAGGATATTTGGTCAGAATTAATGGCAAAATGAATGCAGTATGTTATCAAACAGAACGCCTCATTTTCCACTTCTTGATTAGAGTTTGAACACCGCTGATTTGCATTCTCAATTCCTTGGATATCTTTTTATATCCCTTTCCTGTTTTATACAGTTCAACTACCTTTTTCCCACAGATCCTTTGGCAATTCTTTTTCTTTCCCCATGACTCAGAATCCAGAAACATCAGTGCAGCACTGGATGAAAGATTCAAGGGTCTGCCAGGAGTCCATAAACTCATTGACCTTTTATACACACACACTAATTACAAGCAAACAGATCACAGGGGAGGATGGTTACCTTTAATAGCCATTCAAACCCCTTTGTGTTAATTTGTGTGCATTTTGTCAGGCCAAAAGCACCAGGGTATGTAAACTTTTGATCAGGGTCATTTGGGCAGTTTCTGTTGTCATCATGATTTAAAAAGAGTAAACACAGTTGATTGATAATAAATGGCTTCAGTCAAACACTAACCATGAGTGAAAGAAAAGTTTTTGTGTTATCATTCATATTATCTGAAAAATGGCCAAGAAATCATAAATTCTGCCAGGGTATGTAAACTTATGAGCACACCTGTATATATATATATATATATATATATATATATATATATATATATATATATATATATATATATATATATATATATATATATATATAGATAGATACTAAAATATATAGGAATGTTTATTCAAAAATACTTAGAACAGGTACAACTGTGCTTTGTGAAGAACACTGGACTGTAAAATATTTACAGTAGATACACACTAAAGCACATTATTAAATATTAATATTTATTTAAAATTATTTTCTTATTTTTATGTATTCAACAGGAAGGGGGTCAAATGTGTGTGTGTGTATAGATAAATGTGTGTGTGTATGAAAGTGTATATATGTACATATATAAATACATAAAATACACATGTATACATATATATATATATATATATATACATATTTAGACTATTATCATTATATGGCTTTCCAGTCAAGCACCTTGTCATATAACATACCTTTGATAACTGTTCATTTTAATGCATATATGTTGTGTTTAATGCAACTTTTGTTTAGCCCTTACCCTTTATGCGCGGTCTTCAGTTGTACTAACCCAACGAACGCAAATTTAATTTGCGCTTGAGTGGTCGTGTTAACTTTAAACTTGTAATACAGTGCTAAAGTTAGCGTGCTATTCGTATCCCAAAAGTTTTGAAATGTAACACTGGTTTTACGTATTGGCAAAACACATTGACATTACACTCTGCCATATTCGATGATGTAAGCGAACAAATACAAGAACTTTGTGCTTGATCAGTTAAATAAAAAAAAAGAATGAGCACTTTAACACTGTTAAAAATTAGGAAAATTGCTATTCCAACAACTATTTATGCCCACTATACCCATTATCCCCCTGTTCAAATCCCTTAAGAAGTCATATGCACACATATCTCTATAGTTTTGGAACACAACATTTTAATTGCAGGGGCTCTTCAACCTGTGATGTAGTAAAAAATATTACATTTTGTTTGTCGTTAATCGTGCACATTTTGTTTTTCAATTTTGAAATTTCGAGATGAATGATGCAGATAAGGATTTTGTGTTATTTTCAGGAGGTAACAATTTTAAACTGCAGAAGCATTTTGGGATTGGGACAAGGGTTGCCAGATGTCTTCCACAAAATACTGGAAATCAGTAGGAAACTGGGCACAATGCCCCCTCCCAAGTTCTACCTTAGACTCTACTTTTGATCCTACCATGTATCTGTTTCACAACTAGCAGTCATTTTAACCCTTGTCTGCCAGTAACATAGAAATCAATAAGTGTATCTCTTTGGTTGCCTGTAACACATGTAAACAATATAGATGTGACCCCCTTGAATGCCCCTTAATTCTTTCTGTTTCTTATTTTTAATTTATTGAGGCATAGAAGGGCATTTTCCCTATAGTTAAAGGTACAGTAAAGTCCAAAATAATCGTTCATGATTCAGATAGGGCATGTAATTTTAAACAACTTTCCAATGTACTTTAATCCTTACATTTGCTTTGTTCTCTTGGTATTCTTAGTTGAAAGCTAAACCTTGTTAGACTCATATGCTAATTTCTAAGCCCTTGAAGGCCGCCTCTTATCTGAATTCATTTGACAGTTTTTACAGCTAGAGGGTGGTCGTTCATGTGTGTCGTATAGACAGCATTGTGCTCACGCCCGTGGACTTATTTAAGAGCCAGCACTAATTGCCTAAAATGCAAGTCTGCCAAAAGCACTGAGACAAGGGCAGTCTGTAGAAGCTTAGATACAAGGTAATCACAAAGGTAAAAAGTATATTAATATAAAACTGTTGGTTATGCAAAACTGGGGAATGGGTAATATAGGGATTATCTATCTTTTTAAACAATAACATTTTTGGTGTATACTGTCCCTTTAACACTAAAAAAAAAATTGGACATTTAAGTGTCCAGTATTTTTGTGAAGAATCGAAGATTTTACTGGACAACCTGCTAAAATACTGGACTGTCCAGTTGAATACCAGACACCTGGCAACTCTAATTGTGACAAAACCTGATGAAGTTTAGAAATTGTTGTCTGCATAAACAGGAGCAGAATTGTGATTAACCTCAAGGTCTTTGTGATTTATTGTCAGATCATATAGTCTCTGACTTTTATTTTACTTAATGTACTCACTTTTTAAACATATATGTACACAATCTATATGGGTTTGATGATTGCATGTGCTCAGTATTTTGCACACTTTTTTGCAATGTTGTTTAATAATACTTAAAGGGACATGAAACACAATTTTTTTCTTTCATGATTCAGATAGAGCATGCAGTTTTAAACACCTTTCTAATTTATTTGTATTATCAATTTTTCTTTGTTCTCTTGGTGTCTTTGTTTGTAAAGCAGGGACATTTCAGGAGCACTATATGGCAGCAGTGTTGCAAGAATGAGATCCATTTGCAAGAGCACTATATGGCAGCACTATTTCCTGTCCTGTAGTGCTGCAGACACCTACCTAGGTATCTCTTCAACAAAGAATTTAATGGAATCAAAGCAAATTTGATACTAGAAGTAAATTGGAAACTTTTTTTTTAAATTGTATGCTCTTCCTGAATCACAAAAGAAATGTTTTTGGGTTTCATATCCCTTTAAAGTTATAATATATTGTGTGTATATTTGCTCTGCATTCATTAATACTTATTTTATAATAATAAAAACGCTACCATACGAGTTGACAGTTTAATAAAGAGTGTATGCATGGGGGATGGTATCAATTTAGTAGTTTTCTATAGTTAGTTTCACTTTCTATTATAAGCAAACAGAGAGAAACGCAGTGACATAGAGGGACAACCACCTTTCTATGCCCCTTACCCAGTGAGCCTACGTACATAATGGCCCTTATTGAAGTTTGCGGGGGTAACAAGGGGTGGCAGCTGCCCCTCGGTTACCCCACCAGAGATACCGGAGCTACGGCCGGTCCCACGCACTACACGTTTGGCATGAAGGCAAGTGAGCTGGCACTGCCCCCGGGGCTACAGGTGGGTACAGCCAGCTGAGGGGGTGCATGTGGGGAGGAAGCATTTGTTGTAATGAGGCATGAAGCGGGGAGAGCATCAGAGGGATAAGTTCATGAACAAGGGAGGGAGATGTTTGTGATATGACTCCAGCTTCTGTGCATTCTCACTCAGCTGTTCAGTTTAACGCTTCTTACAGTAATTAATACCCCCCCCCCCTAAAATCACACAGCAACGTCTCTCTGCTCCTCTGTTCAGTTATGATTTCCCACACTCTGCTTGTTTGTTTTTTTACCCTCCCCCATCACTGCTGTTACGTTTTTATTCACTTTTATTTGTAGAACTTTCTCTTCCCCCTAATTTATACTCATTTCTCTCTCTCTGTTTTTCTTCTTTTGTTGTCTTTATCCAAATCCCCTCTTCCATTATTTCTGTTACCCTCCTTGTTTCCGAAAAAGGGACAGAAAACCCAAAATGTTTCTTTCATGATTCAGATAGAGCATGCGATATTAAACAGCTTTCTAATTTACTTCTATTATCAAATTTTCTTTGTTCTTTTGGTATATTTTGTTGAAAAGCAGAGATTAGAGCTCAGGAGCGTGCAGTGTCTGAAGAACTATATGGCAGCCATTTTAGGTGAATGTTATATATGTGTATATATTTGTGTGTGTGTGTATATATATATGTGTTGTGCATTTATGTATTTATATATGTATAAACATATATATATATATATATATATATATATATATATATATATAAACATATTTATACACATGTACACACACACACACACACACACACATATATATATATATATATATATATATATATATATATATATATATATATTTACTTTGAGCCTTTTCCATTCAAATACCTGACAATATTTTTTAATTCACTTTAATTTAATAATGTTTTTAACTGTGTTTATACTGTAAATATATAAATATATACTGTAAATATATGTATATAAATATATATAAATATACTAGACATGTGCGATTCGTTTCGGATCGATTCGGAAATTCGGAAAATTCGGAGATTCGGATCGATTTGAATTTCCGAATTAAAATACTGCCAAATCTACCGAATAAATCCGAATCGATTCGAATACATCCGAATCGATTCGAATACATCCGAATCGATTCGGATGTATTCGGTAGATTCGGATGGCCGTGTATTACACTAGTATTGTACAGTATATTAGGTTTTATCACTCTGCTATGGGTTAAACCTAATATACAGTACATAATACTAGTGTAATACACAGCACATCCCACCTAACACTTACCGAAATTCCGAATTTCCGAATCGTTTCGAACCGAATCGAACCAAATTTTTTCCGAATCCGAAAGAATCCGAATGAATCCGAAAAAATTCATTTGAATTTTTCCGAATTCGAATAGATCCGAACCGAAATTCGAATCGATCCGAATCGATCCGAACCGAACCGAAACAAATTTTTCAAAGCTGCACAAGTCTAATATATACCTGTATAAACTAATGATATATATATATATACCTGTATAAACTAATGATATATATATATATACCTGTATAAACTAATGAGATATATATATATATATATATATATATATATATATATATATATATATATATATATATATATATATATATATACAGGTAGCCCTCAGTTTACGCCGGGGTTAGGTTCCAGAAGGAATGGTTGTAAATTGAAACCGTTGTAAATTGAAACCCAGTTTATAATGTAAGTCAATGGGAAGTGAGGGAGATAGGTTCCAGGCCCCTCTCAAAATTGTCATAAGTAACATCTAATACATTATTTTTAAAGCTTTGAAATGAAGACTTTAAATGCTAAACAGCATTATAAACCTAATAAATTAAACACACAACACAGAATATATAATTAAACTAAGTTAAATGAACAAAAACATTTGCTAAACAGCATTATAAACCTAATGAAATAATCACACAACACAGATTTCACTTGCATTTTTCTGCAAACAGTTCTTTCTATGCATTCCAATCTGGACTGATTTATAGACAGGAAGATCTTGTTCCTTTGAAATCTGCTCGATAGCTCAGGTCTGGTTAAACTGATTAATTTCAGCTTGCTTGACTTTGCTGCAACACAAGTAGACAGCTCCACCTACTGGCTATTTTAATAAACGCACTGCTTCTCAATGCTTTTCAATAGCAGTCACATGACTGGAAAAAAAGGTTGTTATTCTGAAACGGTGTAAATTGAACCGTTGTAAAACGAGGGCCACCTGTATATATATATATATATATATATATATATATATATATATAATAAACAGAACATTTTCTTCTATGTGAAGAACTTCTGAAAGTAAAATGTGCATAACTACCTTTCGGCTAGAGTTGTGCGTTATGGTTTTAAATTGCCATTTCAGCGTAAAAACAGTAACGCAGCCATTACGAGTCGTGTCCATATAGCTGTACCGCAAGCATTTTAGCCTGTAACGCAACGTCAATCCCGCACTCAAAAAAATAACGTTTTTGTGTGGGATTTCCATAGCGCCGGTATTACAGGTTGTGCGGTGAGGCTAAAATGCTTGCATTACAGCCTATACCGACACGATCCATACCGCCATCTGAAAGCAGTAGTTATGAGTTTTGCACAACAAAACTGTTACACAAAACTCATAACTAAAATGTTACAAAGTACACTAACACCTATAAACTACCTATTAACCCCTAAACCGAGGCCCTCCCGCATCGCAAACACTATATTAAACTTATTAACCCCTAATCTGCCGCTCCCCGACTTTGCCGCAACTATAATAAAGTTATAAACCCCTATTCCCCCGCACCCCAACATTGCCGCCACTATAATAAAGATATTAACCCCTATTCTGCCGCTCCCCGACATTGCCGCCACTATAATAAAGTTATTAACCCCTATTCCGCCACTCCCTAACATCGCCACCACTAAATAAAGTTATTCACCTCTAAACCTCTGGCCTCCCACATAACCGCCACTAAATAAACCTATTAACCCCTAAACCACCAGCCCCCCACAACCTAACAACCCCCTAACTTTAAATTAAAATTACAATATTCCTATCTTAAAATAAATAAAAACTTACCTGTGAAATTAAAAAAACCTAAGTTTAAACTAACAATTAACCTAACATACCTATTAGACTAAATTTAAAATAACTACAAATTAAATAAACTAAATTACACATTAAAAAAACTAACACTACTAAAAAAATGTATTCTAAAATTACAAAAAAATAACAAACACTAAATTACAAAAAATAACAAATGAAATTATCCAAAATAAAAACAATTACACCTAATCTAATAGCCCTATAAAAATAAAAAGCCCCCCCAAAATAAAAAACCTAGCCTACAATAGACTACCAATAGCCCTTAAAATGGCCTTTTGTAGGGCATTGCCCTAAAGAAATCAGCTCTTTTCCCTGTAAAAAAAGACCCCCCAACAGTAAAACCCACCACCCAACCAACCCCCCAAAATAAAAAACCTAACTCTAACAAAAACCTAAGCTATCTATTGCCCTGAAAGGGCATTTCTATGGGCATTGCCCTTAAAAGGGCTATTAGCTCTTTTACATTGCACTGAAAAGGGCATTTAGCTCTTTTAAGAAAGCCCAAATCCTAATCTAAAAAAAAAACCCACCCAAAAAAAGTAAAAAAAAAACCTAACACTAACCCCGGGCGATCCAATTACAGTTTATGAAGTCCGGACATCCAGGCGGTGAGAAGTCTTCATCCAGGCGGCGATGTCTTCATCAATCCAGGTGGCATCTTCTATCTTCATCCCGGCGGCGAGAAGTCTTTATCCAGGCGGCAATGTCTTCATCCATCCAGGCGGCATCTTCTATCTTCATCCAGGCGGCGAGAAGTCTTCATCCAGACGGCAAGAAGTCTTCATACAGGCGGCGTTGTCTATCTTCATCCAGGTGACATCTTCTATCTTCATCCCAGCGGCATCTTCTATCTTCATCCCCACGGTGCGGAGCGGATCCATCCTTGAAGCCATCCAGCATGAAGCGTCCTCTTTATACGGTCACCGCTGTACACTGAATCTTCAATGCAAGGGAGCCTTTTCAAAACGGCATCCATTGCATTCCTATTGGCTGATTTGATTTTTGAAATTCAAATCAGCCAATAGGATGAGAACTACTGAAATCCTATTTTTATATATATATATATATATATATATATATATATATATATATATATATATATATATATTAGCAAAAAATATAAATATGTGGTGGTGCACAATTTGCTCAAAATTCCATTGCTTTTAAACTGTGCTAGCTGTCCCAATTAATATGAAATACAACTAAAAAAGGAAGAATTGAACATATGTCTGAGTCAATCAAAGCGGGACACAGGCTGCACAAAGTTAATCAAAAAGCTTTTTTTACCATAAGGCTCTAACAGTTTAAACAGGCCGTCTACCCTCCACCCTATTCCTAAGAATGTGCAACTAAAACCTAGTTGATTACATAGATGTTAGAACAAGCCGGCCGGCTAGCAAGTCAAATTGCAACAATTACAATATGTATCAGCTATGATGTATGAGACCGTAAAAATATGAACATTATCTCATATCAAAACTTCCATATAGTCCATATTATTTTTCACAAGGCCCCAAAATTGCAGTTATACTTATTGTTAAGGAAAGTTCAGAAGTCCAGGCACATTAGTGTCAAAAACACGCTCTGGTCTGTGTGGTTCCTTCAGATATCTGTACTATGTAGCAACATCAATACTGCTGTATTATATCATTCCGTGCATATGACTGGCTCCGTAGACAACTCAAATCACTTAGATAGACAACGCACAATGTACCATGGCAGGGCAGACCAGGCTGTCAACCGCAAGACTTTCAAGCCTTATAAAGAAATAATTTCAGCTGTACCTGCTTCCCAGTCGGATCAATCTGAAAAGTTCTTTATTTGTTTCTGGCCTCTTCGCTTGCTTACCGCCATGTACGCTTCAGCGTTGCTATTCGGATTCAAATTTCGCTGGCTGGTTCACAGCTGTTCACCTCCTGTGCATGCTCAATCATGACGCGTTTCTCCCCTCCCACATAGGGCTGAGTGTCGGGGCCTCATCAGATGTATTGGTTGAGGGGTGTGTATCAGACTTTATACTACCATTGGCTCAAAAGTCCACCCCTTAAACAGCATTCATTTGCATAACAGCTGATTTTTAAACAAATGTTTTTCAACACGGCATCAAATTGCACAATGTAGGAACTGATCATTACTATATTCACTATTTACAACTACCACATCATGGCTTTTATATGTACCGAATTATCTTGCAGCTTCATATTTGAAAATCGGATTTGTCAACAATCCATGTTGTTAAAACATAACCCATCTGTGACCACAATCATGCACAATGGGCAATAAACTGCTAAAGTGGCATTCTCTCTACAAATCAGAACACAATTTATTTCGAACTTTTCCAAGAAACAAACATCTTTGCACCTATAACAATAACAATAGTTGGCGTATAGCACGTCTTGTATCAACATGAATGTTAACGTGTCTTATCCTTGTGTCAATATGACAATTTACATATCTTGTCGATATACAGTTAAAGGGGTTTAGTGCACACCGAGACATTTTACTCTACAGGAAACATGCAAACTCTATTTTTTCATTTAAGCCTGTTGGGCTTAATGTATTTAACCTAAAGATCCAGGCACAAAAAGAGTATCCAATGAAAACCAGATTTAAACCAAAATCAAAGTTTATGCCTCAACTATCCCTATCTCCTAGCATACAAACCTTTGTAAAATCTGTAGAGGTGGATATTAACAAGATAGGTGTCACTGGGGTTGTTAGTGATAATTTAAATATAAGTGAAAGAAGAGCTCTGCAAGAAATCATGAAAAGAAAAGATTTGGTGTTCAAGCCGTCGGATAAAGGTGGCAACATTGTAATTCAAGATCAAGATGCCTATATACAGGAGGTAAATAGACAGCTATCAGTGCAAGAGCAATATGAGAAAGTGACTCATCATGATTATGATAGGTCATGTAATGAACTAATCTTTCTCTTGAATAGAGCAAGAAGAGAAGGTTTAATCAATACAAAGGAACATCAGGCACTGGTTAATCCCTATCCAGTATTACCAACGTTCTACTGTATACCCAAGGTGCATAAAAACTTGAAATGTCCACCTGGCCGCCCAATAATTTCGGGCATAGGTGGACCCACCGAAGGTATCAGTAGATACGTTGATTACTTCCTGAGACCCTTTCTCGAGTCCCTGTCGTCCTATATTAGTGACACAAGTGACGTTTTAAAAAAGCTTGATAAGATCACAGTTGAGCAAGATTTGCTTTTAGTGACTCTCGACGTAGAGTCCCTGTACTCGTCCATCCCCCATCAGGCAGGCCTAAATGCAGCCAGATATTTTCTGGAATTGAGGGGGGATGAGTATAGGGAGAACACAGAATGGATCTTATGCCTGTTAGAATTCGTTCTAAAGAATAACATCTTTTCTTTTGATGGCAGACTATTCAGGCAGTTGAGAGGAACAGCCATGGGCACAACATGCGCTCCGATGTACGCATGTCTGCACCTGGGCTATTGGGAGACTAAGTATGTCTTCCAAAAACTTTCAGAGTGGGTCGATAAGCAAATAGTGCTTTGGCTGAGATTCGTGGATGACATTCTAATCCTCTGGAAGGGAGATGATAGGTCTGTCCATGAATTTGTGAAAATTCTTAACAATAATGATTTAAATTTGTTTCTTACATATAACATCAGTTCTGATAGTGCTATTTTTCTTGACTTAGAAATATCTAAACAAAACAACATACTCCATACAAATATCTATCGTAAAAAGACAGCAACCAATAGCTTATTGCAAGCAAGCAGTCACCACCCAGAGCCACAGAAAAAAGGTGTCCCTATAGGCCAATTTTTAAGGCTGAAGAGATGTTGCTCTTCACCGAAGGTGTTTGAAGAACAAGCACAAATAATGGCAGATAGATTTTTGTCTAGAGGATATTCACGTAAAATAGTCAAAAAGGCTTGGGTGAGAGCAAGGAAGACATGTAGAAGTGACCTTTTATACTCAAAAAAGAAAGACAACAGTGACACACAGGTGAGATTAATCACGAAATATAACTCACACTGGAACAAGCTGAAGCACATTCTCAATAGCCATTGGCATATATTATCTGATGACACGTCACTCCAGGGGTGTATATCGGAGTACCCGTTATTGACAGCCAGGAGAGCTCCCAGTATCAAAGACATGCTGGTTCACAGCGAGTTCAAAAGGGAGGAGATGAAAAACTGGCTAACAGTTAAACAACACAGAGGAGGTAGCGCACCATGTGGACATTGTGTCTACTGCACATATATGAAGAGCTCAAACACTTTTAGTACCCTAACAGGAAGCAAGGTATACTATGTAAGGGAAAGAATTACATGTACTTCCAAAAATGTCATATATCTACTGAACTGTCCATGTCCCAAGTTCTATGTAGGTAAGACCACCAGAGAGCTGAAAAGTAGAACTCGTGAACATAGAGACAATATTAAAAATGGGGACATGGACAGCCCAGTTGCAAGACATTTTAAGTTTTTTCATAACTCAGACCACACCAAGCTGCAAATTATGGGTATTGAGCATTTAAAACAGAACAGGCGAGGGGGTCATCTCGATAGAATAATTTTGCAGCATGAATCAAGGTGGATCTGTAGGTTAAATACATTAAGCCCAACAGGCTTAAATGAAAAAATAGAGTTTGCATGTTTCCTGTAGAGTAAAATGTCTCGTTGTGCACTAAACCCCTTTAACTGTATATCGACAAGATATGTAAATTGTCATATTGACACAAGGATAAGACACGTTAACATTCATGTTGATACAAGACGTGCTATACGCCAACTATTGTTATTGTTATAGGTGCAAAGATGTTTGTTTCTTGGAAAAGTTTGAAATAAATTGTGTTCTGATTTGTAGAGAGAATGCCACTTTAGCAGTTTATAGCCCATTGTGCATGATTGTGGTCACAGATGGGTTATGTTTGAACAACATGCATTGTTGACAAATCCAATTTTCAAATATGAAGCTGCAAGATAATTCGGTACATATAAAAGCCATGATGTGGTAGTTGTAAATAGTGAATATAGTAATGATCAGTTCCTACATTGTGCAATTTGATGCCGTGTTGAAAAACATTTGTTTAAAAATCAGCTGTTATGCAAATGAATGCTGTTTAAGGGGTGGACTTTTGAGCTAATGGTAGTATAAAGTCTGATACACACCCAGTCTGATACATTAAACTATATTAAACTATTAATTAACCTACCCTAACTAGTATACTAAAATTACATTAAACTAACAATTAAATTAACTAGATTACATATTTAAAAACCTAACCCTACTCAAGTTATTTAAATATACTACTAAATATTACTAAATTACAAAAAAATAACAACTAAGTTACAAAAAATAAAAACACTAAGTTACAAAAAATAAAAAACCACAGTATCAAAAATAAAAAAGAATTACACCTAATCTAATAGCCCTATCAAAATAAAAATGCCCCCCAAAATAAAAAAAACCCCTAACCTACACTAAACTACCAATGGCCCTTAAAAGGGCCTTTTGCGGGGCATTGCCCAAAATACAAACACCCCCCCAACATTAAAACCCACCACCCACACAACCATACACAAACAGCCAATAGGATTGAGCTTGATTCTATTGGCTATTCCAATCAGCTAATAGAATGCGAGCTCAATCCTATTGGATGATTGCAACAGCCAATAGGATGAAAGCTCAATCTTATTGGCTGATTGCAACACCCAATAGGATTTTCGCCTTTAATTCCTATTGGATGATAGAATTCTATCAGCCAATCGGAATGTAAGGGACACCATCTTGGATGATGTACCTTAAAGGGAAACTTCATTCGTTGTTGACCATCGGAAGAAGAGGATGCTCCGTGCCGGATGTCTTGAAGATGGAGCCGCTCCACGCCGGATGGATGAAGATAGAAGATGCCGTGTGGATGAAGACTTCTGCCCGCTTGGATGAAGACTTCTGCCGGCTTCGCTGAGGACTTCTGCCGCTTGGATGAGGATGGATGTCCGGTCTTCGAAAACTGTAAGTGGATCGTCTTGGGGTTAGTGTTAGGTTTTTTAAAGGGTTTATTGGGTTGGTTTTAATTTTAGGTTAGGGACTTTGGGCAGTAAAAGAGCTAAATGCCCTTTTAAGGGCAATGCCCATACAAATGCCCTTTTCAGGGCAATGGGGAGCTTAGTTTTTTTAGATAGGGGGGGGTGGTTGTGTGGGTGGTGGGTTTTACTGTTGGGGGGTTGTTTGTATTTCTTTTTTACAGGTTAAAGAGCTGATTTCTTTGGGGCAATCCCCCGCAAAAGGCCATTTTAAGGGCCATTGGTAGTTTAGTATAGGCTAGGGTTTTTTATTTTGGGGGCTTTTTTATTTTGATAGGGATCTTAGATTAGGTGTAATTCTTTTTTATTTTTGATACTGTGGTTTTTTATTTTTTGTAACTTTGTTGTTATTTTTTTGTAATTTAGTAATATTTAATAGTAGATTTAAATAACTTGAGTAGGGTTAGGTTTTTAAATATGTAATCTAGTTAATTTAATTGTTAGTTTAATGTAATTTTAGTATACTAGTTAGGGTAGGTTAATTAATAGTTTAATATAGTTTAATGTAATTTTAGTATACTAGTTAGGGTAGGTTAATTAATAGTTTAATATAGTTTAATGTAATTTTAGTATACTAGTTAGAAACATAGAAACATAGATATTGACGGCAGATAAGAGCCATAGGCCCAGCAAGTCTGCCCGACCTTACCTAACAGTATAAACTTATCTAGTTCGTAGGATAGCCTTATGCTTGTCCCATGCATTTTTAAAGTCCCCCACAGTGTTTGTTGCTACTACCTCTTGAGGAAGTTTATTCCATAAATCAATCACTCTTTCTGTAAAGAAGTGCTTCCTCAAATTACTCCTGAATCTACTACCCTTTAGCTTGAGCTCATGACCCCTTGTTCTTGAATTTTCCATTTTATGTAAAATACCCACAGTCTCAGTTTTACTAAACCCTTTAATGTACTTGAAAGTTGCTATCATATCACCTCTTTCCCTTCTCTCCTCTAAGCTATACATATTTAGGTCATTGAGCCTATCCTGGTAAGTTTTATTTTTTAGACCATGTACCATTTTGGTAGCCCTCCTTTGCACAAATTCAAGTTTGTTAATATCCTTCTGAAGTTAGGGTAGCTTAATTAATAGTTTAATATAGTTTGATGCAATTTTAGTATAATAGTTAGGGTAGGTTAATTAAGTTTAATATAGTTTATTTTAATTCTACAGATAAGTTTTAGTTTATTATATGATAGGGATGAGTTAATATTTAATGTAAAGTTAGTGGGTTGTTAGATTTAGGGGTTAATAGCTTAATTTAGTTTATGGTGATGTGGGGGGCTGGCGGTTTAGGGGTTAATAGGTTTAGTTAGTGGTAGTGATGTCGGAGGCCAGGGGTTTAGGGGTTAATAATTTTATTACAGTTGCGGTGGGCTCCGGGAGCGGCGGGATAGGGGTTAATACTTTTATTTAGTTGCGGTGGGCTCCGGGAGCGGCGGGATAGGGGTTAATAAATTTTATTTAGGTTGCGGTGATGTTGCGGCGCAGATTAGGGGTGTTTAGACTCTGGGCTTATGTTAGGGTGTTAGATGTAAACGTTACTGGTTTTCTAGCATATAAATCAATGGGATATCTGGCAGCATCTAACATGAGCTTTCGCTGCTTTCAGACTCCCATTGATTCCTATGGCATCCGCGGCCTCCAGGGTGGCGGATTGAAAACCAGGTACGCTGGGCCGGAATAGCCACAAGCATACCTGTTAACTATTTGATAACAAAAGTTGTCCGATAGTGCCGAATGTGTATTCGGAACATCTGTAATGACGTAAGCATCGATCTGTGTTGGATTAAGACCAGCGGATCGTATTTTACGTCACAGATTTCAAATTTTGCCGGTCTGTAGGCTTTGATTACTAGGTCGAATCAAGCTCACCACAATTACGCTGCGGAATTCTAGCGTATTTGCAGTTGACGGCTTGATAAATATTGCTCTATTTTGCCAAATGTATGTGGACACCCCACCAATTGAGTTTCAGCCACACCCAAAGCTAACAGGTGCATAAAAGCCAGCACATAGCCATGAAATCTACATAGACAAGCATTGGAATTTGGCAGAATTAAATTGGTTCTTCCTTAAAGAGTTTTGTCACTTGAAACTTGGCACAGTCATAAGCTGCCACCTTTTCCACAAGTCAGTTTGTTAAATCTCTGTCCTACTAGATCTAGAACTGCTCTCAACTGTAAGTACTGTCATTGTAAAGTTTAAATGTCTAGAAGCAACAATAGCCCAGCCACAATATAATAGACCCCACAAACTCACAAAGCATAGCACAGAAATATGCCCTATCCCATGGTGCATCACTCACTACAGAGTTCTAGAGATCAGCACAAGAACTGTGTGTCAGGAGCTTCATGATATGGGTTTTTATGGGTGAGAAAGTGTGCACAAGTTTCACTTCCATGTGCATATTGCCAAGGGTCAGCTGGAGGGGAGTAAAGCATGGGGCCACTGGACTCTAGAGCACTGGAAATGTGTTCTCTGGAGTGATGTCACACTTCTCTAACTGCCAGTCTGGTGGAAGAATCTTGGTGTGGCTCATGCTTGGAGAATGCTACCTAGCAGAATGCTTAGTGCCTACTGTAAATTTTGGTGGAGGAGGGATAATGGTCTATGATAAGCACTTTCAAAATATAACATTCATGATTCAGATAGAGCATGCAGTTTTAAGAGACTTTCTATACTATGGGGCCGATTTATTAAGAGTCGGACGGAAAAATGCTTTCGGCATTTAACATTGCACAAGCTGTTCTGGTGAACTGCTTGTGCAATGCTGCCCCCTGCAGATTTGCAGCCGCTAGCAGGGGATGTCAATCAACCCGATCGTATGTGATCGGGTTGATTACTGTGGCGGCGTACGAGTTAAGGAGCCTGAAGACTCGCGCTGAAACAGATGTATCTGGCCCCATTTGGACCATGATAAATCGGCCCATAGTGTGTGTTTTTACCTAGAACAATTTTATTTCTGTTTTTAAGAAGCATTGAATAAATTTTGGATTGTATTTTAGTAAGGCTTGCCTGTGTTTCCTGATGTGGCTGGACAGTTGTGTGTGTATATATATATATATATATATATATATATACAGTATATATGTACAAAAGACTAGGTGTCAGTGCCTTCCTTCTGTGAGAACTCAGGACAAACCAGTGTATAAACTGTTGTGGGGTAACGATTCCCCTATCCCCACACACTTCCAAAAACCTCAATCCATATGAGGTAAGTAGCCACCGTTTATGAGCAACGCCCAATTAGCTGGTAACTCCAGGTCCGTAGTATAGGGAGCAAGGAAAACTGGAAAGGTGACTCAGCTATGCAGCAACTGAAGTGCTTGATCCAGATATCCACGATATGCCTTCTGTTTATGATGCAAAATTGCACATAGCCATGTTGCCTCAGTACACAAACACCGGACCATGAGTTACCAGCTAATTGGGCGTTGCTCATAAACGGTGGCTACTTACCTCATATGGATTGAGGTTTTTAGAAGTAAGTGTGTGGGATAGGGGAATCGTTACCCCACAACAGTTTTTACACTGGTTTGTCCTGAGTTCTCATAGAAGGAAGGCGCTGACACCTAGTCTTTTGTACATATCTGTTTTTGGTGAAGATTGACAGGGAGTCTTAATTAACCCCATCTGTCCTGCAGCCTTCTTTCGGATATATTATGTCCTGTGGACTTGTGGACATTGTAATAATATTATCAATTTTTGTGCAATTATATATATAATTTATATCAACATATTTAATATTATACAGGATAGCGCGGTTTTACATAGTCTTTTGTGCATATACTGTATATGTGTGTGTGTGTATATATATATATATATATATATATATATATATACTTTTTAAAATTATTATTATTTATTTTTCCAGCACAATTATCAGATTGAAGATATACCTTTATTTCAGAGGCTACTTGTTTTTGTTAGCCAGGTGATCACTATTTCCACAGATATCACATGACTGTAATACCCAATATTTTGTTTTTTTTAAATTACATGCTCTATCTGAATCATGAAAGTTTTTTTTGGCCTAGACTGTCCCTTTAATCTGGAAACCCCCCATCAGAAGTGGACGGCGCCCTCAGACCAGAGTGGGCAAACATCCCAAGCTACTTTCAAAACAGCAGGCAGCTGTATTTGCAATCAGTGACTCAGGCAGTTAACCCCAGCAGGCCAGCTTGGGTGCAGTAGGAGAAATCCCACAAAATGATCAAACACACATAATAGTACAAACTCAGTTAGATGCACACAGCTAGGCATAAAGCATACAAGTAGAGAGTTTGTTACAGCATTTGGTTAAACAATGATAAAGCCAGGAACCTGTTCACAGTCTCTTCATACCTGGGCCCTAACCTACAGCCAACACCTGCTGGCTTCCAACCAAACACACTGACAACTCCCAAGGGTGTCACAACTATTTGTAATCTAGCTAGACACATATAAATCCAACAAGTAGACCAGCGTAGGTACACAGCAAAAGCCACTTATAAAACAGCAGGCAGCTGTATTTGCAATCAGTGACTCTGGTAGTTAAAGGGACAAACTACTCCAGAATTGTTATTATTTTAAAAAAAAAGATAATCCCTTTAAGACCCATTCCCCAGTTTTGCATAACCAACACTGTTATAATAATATACTTTTTACCTCTGTGATTACCTTGTATCTAAGCCTCTGCAGACTGCCCCTTTATCTCAGTTCTTTTGACAAACTTGCATTTTAGCAAAATAGTGCTGACTCAAAAATAACTCCACGGGAGTGAGCATACTGTTATCTAAATAGCACACATGAACCAGCACTTTCTAACTGTGATAGAAGGCCGATTTTAACAGTTAAGAAATCAGTTTGAGCTTACCTAGGTTTAGCTTTCAGCAAATAATTATCGAGAGAGCAAAGCAAATTTGATGATAAAAGTAAATTTTAAAGTTGTTTAAAATTGCTTGCCTGAATCATGAAAGTTTAATTTTGACTAGCCCGCCCCTTTAACCCCAGACCAGTTTATGTAATAACAGAGAAACTGGTGAAGCTGGAGAGGTTGGTGAGAGCTGTTAGTAAATATGCCCCTCTATCACTGATGGCAGAAGAAAATTGCATTATTAACCCTTACCCTGACATAGATCACTACAGAGTTTTCATTGTTAAAGGACAGTCTACACCTTAGTCATCTTAAAGTCTTACCCTAGATTAAGCTGCAAATATCCCCCTTTTTATATCATGCAGCAGTAACAGTAAAAAGTTTTTTTTAATTAATTGTGATGTCATCAGTGGGCGGAGCTTGACAGCCATGTCAAAATGACCAGAAACAATATTCATTTTAAAATAACTTTTTTACTGTTGCTGCTGCATGATATTTAAAAGGTGCAAGAGGCTACTTGCAGCTTAATCTAAAGTAAGGCTTTAAGATGACTTAAGTGTAGGCTGCCCCTTACCCCAACCGTAACTTTTCAGTACCACCATCTACCTTAACAGGATTACAAAACTAACCGTTCCCTTTCAAAATCGTTATTTTACTAACCTATCTTTTGGCATGTAGCTACTTTCTGGTTTTGCAGAAACAAATTAGTTTCATTCTGACTTCAGATACAGCTCCTGTGACTTCCAGTTGTTGATAAGGATATCATGAAATGTTTTGTGTTGTAGTTATTCATTTAAAATACTTGTTTACTGTTTCCACTTTAATTTATTAAAATTTTATATTGTTTTACTTGCGATTATTTGAGAGAGAAGTTGCCAATTAACTGATATTTTCCTACAGTTGGTAAAACAAAATGTTATCAGCATAAATCCTCAATGATTTCTATGGATATTCTGTGATAAAACAGAGACCAAGGGTCCGATTTATCAAGCAGCGGATGATGCTTTTTCCGTGCGAGCCTTCTGGCTTGCCGGAAACAGGAGTTAAGAAGCAGAGGTCGTAAGACCGTTGCTCCTTAACTTGTCGTGACGGACTACAATCATCCCGATAAGATGCGATCGGGATGATTGGCACCCCCTGCTAGCGGCCAATTCGCCACGAAGGTGCAGGGGGCGGCATTGCACAAGCCTTTCACCAGAAATGCTTATGCAATGATAAATGCCGACAGCGTATGCTGTCAGCATTTAGCGATGTCCGTCCGACATTTGATAAATCGTCTCCTATGTCTTGTCAACTGGCCTTTAAATTTGCAAAGTGATCTTTTCCAACATTTTGAAGATGGAGACAGTCTGAGCTTTAGGTAAATAATTGTATAGTGATCACCTACAGTGGAATCTGCTTTCATTTTTTCCAACAGCCTGCTCCCTTCCTAAAGTGCTTGCAGACAGGACGAAATGGAGTAAAGCTTGAACCAGCCCATGGTACAACCACACTGGCCTTTAAATTCCGTCATGGGGTCATTGTTTCTGTAGATTCAAGAGCATCAGCGGGAGATTATATTGGTAAAGAAACAATTGTGTTTTTGAACAGTTAATTGTCACTTTTTAATCTCTTTTGACCCCTTGTCTTCTGCTTTTTATGGATTTCAACTAATACATTTTGTGGTTTTATTTTTATACACTTCCCTCATTAGTTATTTTCTAATTAATTGTCAGCTTCTATAATAAAGATTGCTGCTAGGCTCCACAAAGATCTGGGGCTACAGCCCAAAACAAAACTCAGCGGCCCCTAAACAAATCGTATACTCCTGGTAATCATCCTGAATCTGCCCATGAGTTACCATGACCCCACCCACTAATCCTCCTGGTTCCTGGGACAGTGCCTTGTCCAATTTTAACATGCCACTACACACAACCATGCAGTCATAAATCTATTGGCATTATGTTACTGAAGTCAGATGCCACTTTACAATGTGTTGCTTAGACGGATGTGTTTACCATATTTTGTTCTAAATAGAAGATCCATTAATTTTAACTGAAATAACATAATTAACCAGATTATTATATGATTATACCAAGAGATTATTGGTTTCCCTAAGGAAACCAGAATGTTTGAAAAGAACATGCCCAAGATCCCACGCACTATTCACACATGAACCTACCCCAGCAAGACACAACTCCATCCACAAAACAAAGATGGCCGCTTCAATGTTCATGTTGTGAGGTAAGCTAGGCTTTTAGCGCTCATGACTAGAAAGTAATACGATTACTATTGTGTCTACAGCTACTTTAGAAGCAAACAAAGTAATAGAAATTAACCCTTACCTGCTGGGAACCATGTCTGGGAGTGCAGCAGACTGTCAGCACTGGGAGAGACTGCTGGCTAAGGAATGCAGGTGAGACTTATTTGTGAATAAATACCCTTTTCTGTCTTACTTTATATCTCTCTTTACTTCCTCTCTGCCGTTTTTACTATCCTGTGTACACACCCAGGCCTATGTTCCAGTTTCAGCATCACTGTTATTTTTGTTTATTGCTCAGGAGCTACTATCCATATTTAGACTAGACTGTCCCTTTAAGAAATTTTGGAAAGTTACCAAAATTCTAAATTTTGTAATCATCCAAAAAGTTCTGAAAATAAATTGGCTAGAGTTTACCCAGGCCCTTCGTGCTTAGGTTTATCTTTTGTATGGTAAACACATTTGCCTGTCTATGTCTATATATACTGCATACACCCCTGTCTGTATCCATAATCTCTATATATCTTCTTTACTCAGGTTGTATCAGCTGAGGAATAACACTCGGATAACAGTATCTGCTGCCTCCAAGCTGTTGAGTAACATGATGCTTCAGTATAGAGGGATGGGACTCTCCATGGGAAGCATGATTTGTGGTTGGGATAAAAAGGTGTGTACACGTGTATATGTGTGTGTGCACATGTATATGTGCCTGTGTGTGTGCACATGTATATGTGCATGTGTGTGTGTGCGTGTATATGTGTGTGCACGTGTGTATGTGTGTACACGTGTGTATATGTGTGTGTGCACGTGTATATGTGCTTGTGTGTGTGCACGTGTATATGTGTGTGTGCACGTGTATATGTGCTTGTGTGTGTATGTGTGTGTGCACATGTATGTGTGCACGTGTATATGTGCCTGTGTGTGTGCACATGTATATGTGCATGTGTGTGTGCGCGTGTATATGTGTGTGCACGTGTGTATGTGTGTACACGTGTGTATATGTGTGTGTGCAAGTGTATATGTGCTTGTGTGTGTGCACGTGTATATGTGTGTGCACGTGTATATGTGCTTGTGTGTGTATGTGTGTGTGCACATGTATATAAGCCTGTGTATGTGTGCACGTGTATATGTGCCTGTGTGTGTGCACGTGTATATGTGCCTGTGTGTGTGTACACGTGTATATGTGCTTGTGTGTGCACGTGTTTATGTGCCTGTGTGTGTGCACGTGTATATGTGCTTGTGTGTTTGCACGTGTATATGTACGTGCGTGTGTGCACATGTATATGTGCATGTGTGTGCACGTGTATATGTGCTTGTGTGTGTGCATGTGTATATGTGCTTGTATGTGCACATGTATATGTGCGTGTGTGTGCACGTGTATATGTGCGTGTGTGTGTGCATGTGTGTGTGCAAATGTATATGTGCGTGTGTGTGCACGTGTATATGTGCTTGTGTGTGTGCAAGTGTATATGTGCTTGTGTGTGTGCACGTGTATATGTGCTTGTGTGTTTGCACATGTATATGTGCGTGCGTGTGTGCACATGTATATGTGCATGTGTGTGCACGTGTATGTGTGCACGTGTATATGTGCATGTGTGTGTACACGTGTATATGTGCTTGTGTGTGTGCAAGTGTATATGTGCTTGTGTGTGTGCATGTGTGTGCACGTGTATATGTGCATGTGTGTGTACACGTGTATATGTGCTTGTGTGTGTGCACGTGTATATGTGTGTGCACGTGTATATGTGCTTGTGTGTGTATGTGTGTGTGCACATGTATATAAGCCTGTGTATGTGTGCACGTGTATATGTGCCTGTGTGTGTGCACGTGTATATGTGCCTGTGTGTGTGTACACGTGTATATGTGCTTGTGTGTGCACGTGTATATGTGCCTGTGTGTGTGCACGTGTATATGTGCTTGTGTGTGTGCATGTGTATATGTGCTTGTATGTGCACATGTATATGTGCGTGTGTGTGCACGTGTATATGTGCGTGTGTGTGTGCATGTGTGTGTGTGCAAATGTATATGTGCGTGTGTGTGCACGTGTATATGTGCTTGTGTGTGTGCAAGTGTATATGTGCTTGTGTGTGTGCACGTGTATATGTGCTTGTGTTTGCACATGTATATGTGCGTGCGTGTGTGCACATGTATATGTGCATGTGTGTGCACGTGTATGTGTGCACGTGTATATGTGCATGTGTGTGTACACGTGTATATGTGCTTGTGTGTGTGCAAGTGTATATGTGCTTGTGTGTGTGCATGTGTGTGCACGTGTATATGTGCATGTGTGTGTACACGTGTATATGTGCTTGTGTGTGTGCAAGTGTATATGTGCTTGTGTGTGTGCATGTGTATATGTGCTTGTGTGTGTGCATGTGTATATGTGCTTGTGTGTGTGCATGTGTATATGTGCTTGTGTGTGTGCATGTGTATATGTGCTTGTGTGTGTACACGTGTATATGTGCTTGTGTGTGTACACGTGTATATGTGCTTGTGTGTGTGCAAGTGTATATGTGCTTGTGTGTGTGCATGTGTATATGTGCTTGTGTGTGTGCAAGTATATATGTGCTTGTGTGTGTGCATGTGTGTGCACGTGTATATGTGCATGTGTGTGTGCAAATGTATATGTGCTTGTGTGTGTGCATGTGTATATGTGCTTGTGTGTGTACACGTGTATATGTGCTTGTGTGTGTACACGTGTATATGTGCTTGTGTGTGTGCATGTGTATATGTGCTTGTGTGTGTGCATGTGTATATGTGCTTGTGTGTGTGCATGTGTATATGTGCTTGTGTGTGTGCATGTGTATATGTGCTTGTGTGTGTGCATGTGTGTGCACGTGTATATGTGCATGTGTGTGTGCACGTGCATATGTGCATGTGTGTGTGCATGTGCTGTATATTCTTACATACAAGTTGTTAGTGTATTTGTATCATACACTAGATTTTATATACTGTATATGTGCTTGTATGTGTGCACGTGTATATGTGCGTGTGTGTGCATGTGTATATGTGCGTGTGTGTGTGCATGTGCTGTATATTCTTACATACATGTTGTTAGTGTATTTGTATCATACACTAGATTTTATATACTGTATATGTGCTTGTGTGTGTGCATGTGTATATGTGCGTGTGTGTGTGCACGTGTATATGTGCGTGTGTGTGTGCATGTGCTGTATATTCTTACATACATGTTGTTAGTGTATTTGTATCATACACTAGATTTTATATACTGTATATGTGCTTGTGTGTGCATGTGTATATGTGCGTGTGTGTGTGCACGTGTATATGTGCATGTGTGTGTGCACGTGCATATGTGCGTGTGTGTGTGCATGTGCTGTATATTCTTACATACATGTTGTTAGTGTATTTGTATCATACACTAGATTTTATATACTGTATATGGGATCAGATTAATGAGAAAGACCAGCAAGCAAATATGGAGCATGTTAATTATTGTGAAATATTCTGCAGAGTATGGAAGGAGAAAATCTTCAGGCGGCATAAAGAATACTTAAAGGGAAACTGTACAGTACAATGGTTTTCCTAGTGACTTAAAAACCCAATTTTTTTTCTTTCATAATTCAGATAGAGCAGCAATTTTAAGCAACTTTCTAATGTAATCCTATTATCACTTTTTCTTCGTTCTCCTGGTATCTTTATTTGAAAAAGCAGTAATGTAAGCATAAGAGCCAGCCCATTCTTAGTTCAGCACCATGGATAGTGCCTGCTGATTGGTGGCTAAATTTAGCCACCAATCAGCAAGCACTACCCAGGTAAGCTTACATGCCTGCTTTTTCAAATAAAGACTCCAAGAGAACAAAGACAAATTAATAGGATAATAGGAGTAAATTAGAAAGTTGCTTAACATTCCCTGCCCTATCTGAATCATGAAAGAAAACATTTGGGTTCAGTATCCCTTTAAAGGGACATTAAACACTAAACAAATCAATGATGTATTCAGACAAAGATTATCCTGATAATAATTTGTATATTTAAAAAAATGATATTAGTTGTTTAAATATTGAAAAAATAAGGCTAAAGTTAAACATCCATAAAGTAGTGTGCTCCGCCATATTGTAACTTAGGTTACATTTTCTGCTGAGGCCAATTAGGAATGGTTATAAATGGCTTACTAGAGTGTGCAGCCAATGACTGTGTAGATTACAACTGTGTCTGCACTTCCTTGTTTAACATGAATTTGAAAGCCCACAATATTCAGAATTAAATTACAGGAAAGGAGAAAAAAATAAATACTGAAAGTATATTGCAAAGTTGTTTTACTACATGTAATTAAACAAATTATATTAATATCTTGAGGCGTTTAATGTCCCTTTAAGAGGACAGTAAACACCTTGTAATTAAAAGATATTTCTGTTGTGTTGCTACAAAATAATGTATCAGCCAATCTAAACTTTTTTTCCTGCAATTGTTTTTCAATATCCAAACCCCCCTTACTATTTGCCTTATTTGGAGGAGCCAATTCGGACTTGAGTCTGCAGACAACAAGGCTTGCCACAGTCATAATGTTAGTAAAAAGTATGAATTAGAGCAAGTAACTTTTTGACTATTATGGTTCTTTAAAGGGATACTAAGCCCAAATGTTTTCGTTCATGATTAAGTTAGAGCAGCAATTTTAAGCGACTTTCTAATTTACGCCTATTATTAATTTTTCTTTGTTCTCTTGCTATCTTTATTTGAAAAAGCAGAAACCTAAGCTAAGGAGTCGGACCATTTTTGGTTCAGCACCCTGGATAGTGCTTGCTGATTGGTGGGTACATTGAGCCAGCAAGCGCAACCCAGATTCTGAACAAAAAATGGTCCGGCTCCTAAGCTTACATTCTTGCCTTTCAAATAAAGATAGCAAGAGAGTAAGAAAAGGTGATAATCTGAACCATGAAAGAAAAAAAAATGGGTTTAGTATCCCTTTAATAATAAAGGTGGTGTTTCATCATTAAAACTGGTGGTGGTGTGGGGGGGTAGGGAGATTGCAATCAAAACTTTGGAAAAGTGTAAAAGCCCCTTTTTGAGACATTTTGTTGTAACGTTCCCCTTTCTTAGTCATTTTGAGTAGTAAAGTAAGAAGTATAGGCTATGCCTTGATAATAATACTTATGGCCACGTTACTTATAGATGTGAGTTGTATTACAAGTTTATTGATTGTTATTACACTTCCACAGGGCCCTGGTCTTTATTATGTAGATGATGATGGAACCCGCCTTTCAGGTGATATGTTCTCCACGGGCTGTGGGAACTCTTATGCATATGGAGTGATGGATAGCGGTTATCACTATGAGTTAACCCCAGAGGAGGCGTATGACTTAGGTCGTCGTGCTATTGCTCATGCGACCCATCGCGATGCTTACTCTGGTGGGGTTGTTAACTGTAAGTATGAGCCGAGCATGAAATGATCTAGAAACAAAAGGAAATGGAAACACTATAAGAAAGGGGGGGGGGGGGGAAACAGCACACCCTTTAACCGCCATTAAATAAAGATACAGATACTGTAGATAGTAATAGTAATAGTCAATAGCAGTCAGAAAAGAGTAAGGAGAAGTAAAAATGGCAATAAACAGAGGGAAGACAGGATTAATATGGAGAAAAAGGGAGTGGGAAAAAAAGGATTGAGATAAGAATAGAAACAACTATTATTATGGCTACGTCCGAAACGCGTCATCTATAAAGGCTGATTGACTTTATTTTTTGCAAGAATGATAACAAACGGACCAACTGTCCCTATTTGAGAGTGACAGTATATTATTCTGAGCTCTGTCCCTCCCAAATAGCCATATGTTCATATTTGCAGAAATTCCCGCTAGCTCCGCCCATAGACCAGCCAGACATGCCCATGATCCCACCCACATTCTATGTGTGACCCCACCCTTCCTGACATGGCCACACCCACAAAATGACAATGACTTCCCCTTCAATCTCCTGAGTCCATAATACCTAGCTACAAATGTTGATAGGTATGTGATAAGAGAAGACAAAGAGGGTTAATTACTGAGACTTAATCAGAAAATAATAATATAAATAAAAATAAGATGCTAGTGGGTAGAATAGTGATTATGAAGCCTTATGCAAGAGATGGGGGAGGGACAATTGCAAAAAGAAACTAAAATAAGATATAGGGGAAAGAGGTGGAAGGGGAGAGATAATAATTGTGATAAGGGGGAGATGGGAGAGAGGAAATAACATTGAAAATGCAATGAGAATGAAGCAAATTTGATAATAGAAATCAATTATTAAATATTATCATTCATTTTATCCGTTATTTGTAGAGCGCCAACAGATTCCCCAGCGCTGTAAACATGGGTCTATACAAGGTAGCATTTATGGGAGATAAAGGGCCCTGCCAAGAGTTGCACTGTTGTAAATCATCTCTTGTGAAGGTGATCTACAAAGCAGCTGGGCTCGTAGGCTTACATGCTAAGGGGGGTTTAAGGGGATGACAAGAGGAAGAGAGGAACTAAGATAGGAAAATGTTAGTGTATATTGTATGCATCCCTGAACAGTAGAATCTTTAAGGAGCGCTTGAGATATTAAAAACTAGGGGAGAGTCATGTAGTGCAAGGCAGAGAGTTCCACAAGATAGGTGCCAATCTAGAGAAGTTTTGTAGACCAGTGTTTCTCAACCGCGGCCCTCAAGTTCTCCTAACAGCCAGATTTTTATATAGCTTAACTAGAGCACAGGTGAAATAATCAGCTGATGGGTGAGAGCAAGTTAGTAACCATGGTTACTGATAAGCTAATTATTTAACCTATGATCTAGTTCAGATATAATGAAAACCTGGCCTGTTGGGGGTACTTGAGGACTGTGGTTGAGAAACAATTTTGTAGATGGTTTGCACTGTGTGACTAATGAAAGAAACATTCTGGGTCCCTTTAATAGAAATCAGTGCAATATGTGAAAGCCCATAGTGTGTAATATCCCTTTAAATGCTGATACATACTATGGATATTTAAATAAAACATGATTTAATGTTTCTAACTAATGTGCCCCTCAACTCTTTCTGTTAGTGTATCACATGCGTGAAGAAGGATGGATCAAAATTGGAAAATATGATGTGGCCGAGTTAATTCACAAATTCCGTGAAGAGAATCACAGAAAGGAATAAGACAACATCTCAAGTACGGAGAGTTCTTCGATGCCCCAGCTATTATTTTATTGGGTCAAACTATCAGATAGCCCTGAGATGCTAAGCAATGAGCTGGTCAATAACTTGTTGTACAAAACGTTCTATCTCTCAATTAACAAATAAAGATTTTTATATCCCAGACCTCATTGTGTCGGATTCTGTCAAAGCTTAAAGGGACATGAAACCCCAAAATGTTCTTTCATGACTCAGATAGAAAATACAATTTTAAACAACTTTCCAGTTTACTTCTATTATTTAATTTGCTTCCTTCCCTTGTTATCCTTTGTTGAAAGGTTTATCTAGGCAAGCTCAAGAGCAGCAGATAACCTAGGTTCTAGCTGTTTATTGGTGGCTGCATATATATATAGATTGTGATTGGCTCACCCATGTGTTCAGTTAGAAGCCATTAGTGTGATGCTGCTCCTTCACAAATGATACCCAGAGAAAGAAACAGATTAGATAATAGAAGTAAATTAGAAAGTTGTTTAAAAATTGTATTTTCTATCTGAATCATGAAAGAAATGTTTGGGTTTCATGTCCCTTTAAGTCCTGAAATTATTTTATTTCATTAAAAAGAAAAGAAACCCAAAAATTGTCTTCATGATTCATATAGAACATTCAGTTATAAACATCTTTCCAATTTACTTTTTTTTATCAAATTTGTTTTATTCTCTTGATATCCTTGAAATGCAGCAATGCACTATTGAGAGTTAGCTGAACCATAAGGCGAGCCAATGGCAATAAGCATTTATGTGCAACCACCAATCAGCATCTAGCTACCATTAGTGCATTGCTGCTCCTGACAGTATATCTATGTAGCCCCAGGAACATACATGTGTCTTAAGCTCTATATTACAATAATGTTTATAACAATGCTGTATGTATAGTGCTGAGGACAAGTTTATACATTTAACAATAGAAGGATGTTAGATTTTTTTTATCTGTAAGCTATATTTTAATAATAAATTTAAAGGGACGTGAAACCCCTTTTTTCACAATCCTCATGAAACCCTTTTTTTTCCACAATTCAGATACAAAATTAAATTTTAAACAACTTTCCAAATGACTCAGATAATCAATTTTGCTACATTCTCTTGGTATACTTTATTGAAGGAGCAGCAATGTATAACTGGGAGTTAGCTGAACACATCAGTAAGCCAATGATAAGAGGTATATACTCTATGTGCAGCCACCAATCAGCAGCTAGCTCCCAGCACCTCAGCCTTCCCTTGCAGTCGGTTATTTGTAGAGCGCCAACAGATTCCGCAGCGCTATAAACAAAGGGGGAGTACAACAAAACAATTATAGGGTAGAGGGCCCTGCCAAGAGTTGCACTGTTGTAGTCAGCTCTTAAGAAGGTGATCTACAAACAGCTGTACTTTTAGGCTTACAGGCTAAGAGGGTTCAGGGGATTGCAGTGGAGGAGAGGAACTGGTATTGGGAAAGGTTAGCGTAGGTTGTATGCGTCCCTGAACAGTAGAGTCTTTAGGGAGCACTTGAAGCTTTTAAAACTAGAAGAGAGTCTTGTGGAGCGAGGCAGAGAGTTCCACAAGATGGGAGCCAGTCTGGAGAAGTCCTGTAGACGGGAGTGTGATGAGGTGACAAGAGAGGAGGAGAGTAGGAGGTCATGAGCAGAGCGAAGGGGACGGGAGGGAGAGTATCTGGAGACAAGGTCTGAGATGTAGGGGGGAGCAGTGCAGTTGAGGGCTTTGTATGTAATAGTGAGAGTTTTGTGTTTGATCCTAGAGGCAAGAGGAAGCCAGTGAAGGGATTGGCAGAGAGGCGCAGCAGATGAAGAGCGACGTGTAAGGAAGATGAGTCTGGCAGAGGCATTCATTATGGATTGTAAAGGAGCTAGGCGGCAGGTGGGGAGACCAGAGAGGACAGAGTTGCAGTAATCAAGGCGGGAAAGAATGAGAGAGTGGATTAAAATCTTAGTTGTGTCTTGTGTAAGGAAGTGTCTAATTTTAGAGATGTTTTTAAGGTGGAAGCGGCAGGCTGTAGCCAAGGACTGAATGTGAGGAGTGAAGGAAAGATCTGAGTCAAATGTGACCCCGAGACATCGGGCATGCGGGGTAGGGGTAATGATGGAGTCGTCGACAGTTATAGAGATATTGGGGGTGAAGATTTTGGAAGAAGGGGGGAAAATGAGGAGCTCAGTTTTGGAGAGATTTAGCTTGAGGTAGTGAGAGGACATCCAGGAAGAGATGTGAGAAAGACAGTTAGTGACACGGGTTAGCAAGGAAGGAGATAGTTCTGGTGCAGAGAAGTAGATTTGGGTGTCATCGGCATACAAATGATAATGGAAACCGTGGGACTTAATTAGGGAACCTAGTGATGACGTATAGATTGAGAAGAGAAGGGGACCGAGGACAGAGCCTTGCGGTACTCCGACAGAAAGTGGTGACGGGGCAGAGGAGGCCCCAGAGAAGGCTACACTGAAGGTACGGTTTGACAGGTAGGAAGAGAGCCACGAAAGGGCTGTGTCACAGATGCCGAAGGATTGGAGGGTTTGGAGCAAAAGAGGGTGGTCGACAGTGTCAAAGGCAGCGGACAGATCAAGGAGGATAAGCAGAGAGAAGTGGCCTTTTGATTTAGCTGTAAGTAGGTCGTTGGTGACCTTAACAATAGCTGTCTCTGTGGAGTGATAGGGACGAAATCCAGATTGCAGCGGGTCAAGAAGGGAGTTTAAAGTAAGGAAATGGGATAGGCGTGCATATACTAGTTTTTCGAGAAGCTTTGAAGCAAGAGGGAGGAGGGAAATTGGGCGGTAGTTGGATGGGGAGGTAGGATCAAGGGAAGGTTTTTTGAGGATAGGTGTGACCAGTGCATGTTTCAGTGATGAGGGAAATGTACCAGTGCTGAGGGAGAGGTTGAAAATGTGTGTTAGTATAGGGGTAAGGGTAGCAGAGAGAGAGGGGAGCAGCTGTGAGGGGATAGGGTCAAGGGGACAGGTAGTGAGGTGAGAGCGCAGTATAAGTGCTGAAACTTCGTCCTCAGTGACAGGGGAGAATGAACTAAGTTTCAGGTTATGAGGGTTGTGGTTGAGTGAGAGTATTTGAGGGGGGGAGAGAATGGAATTGTGTTGAGAACTGATTTCATGTCTGATGGAATCAATTTTGTTAGTGAAGTGACTGGCAAAGTCTTGAGCTGACAGAGAAGTTGTATTAGGAAGTGGAGGAGGGCGGAGGAGAGTATTGAAAGTGCAGTCTCAACTAATCCCAGGTAGTCTAGTGTGCAGCACGCCCTGGAAACCTGGAAGTGTCTCAGAAGGGAAGAGGGCTTAAGGGAGCTGGATAAAGGGGTTGGTGTGTAAACCATTTAATCTTAGCTCCCTTAAAGGGACACAACCCAAATTTTGTCTTTTGTGATTCAGATAGAGCATGCAATTTTAAGCAATTTTCTAAGTTACTCCTATTATCAAATGTTCTTTATTCTCTTGGTATCTTTATTTGAAATGCAAGAATGTAAGTTTAGATGCCGGACCATTTTTGGTGAACAACCTAGGTTGTCCTTGCTGATTGATGGATACATTCATCATCCACTAAAAAAGTGCTGTCCAGAGTCTGAACCAAAAAAAAGCTTAGATGCTTTCTTTTTCAAATTAAGATAGCAAGAGAACGAAGAAAAATTGATAATAGGAGTAAATTAGAAAGTTACAGTTGCATGCTCTATCTGAATCACAAAAGAAAAAATTTGGGTTCAGTGTCCCTTTAAGCCCTAGTAAACTCCAAGACCCACTGTTTGAAAGTATAAATAAATGTAAAAAATAAATAAAAAATCACACATATTTTAAAGCACAACATATAAATATCCCTCTAACGGGCCATCAAAAAGGCCTAGAGACCCCCAAGACCCCTTGTTTTAAAGCCCATACGCTCCTCTTAAAAAAAGCCCTTAAATAAGTTGTAATAGTCAGGTGATGACTGTGGCAATAGTGATCACCTGGTGTGAATAAATGTGCATTTATTTGTACAGAGGCTCATGATTAAAGTTACATAGCTATACCCAAAGCCCCTTATTAATTTGTGGTTAACCCCTTATTTTTATTATAATGAGGAAAAAACACACACACACTTTTTTATAACCTTGTTTATTCAAATTTTAATTAAAAAAATGCAGGTTTCTTACACGTCATGATATATACATAAAATAATGATATAAGTTAAATCTTCTGGGTCTCCTGAGGAAAAAGATATATAATATGGGTGTGAAAATGACTCACAAAAGGGCCTAAATGTAAGCATCATCTAAAAACTACAAAATAGCTCAGCATTAGGGGCGGCTCAGCAGTTAGAGGGTTAAAGGATATCAGGAGAATTGTGAGAGAGATTTAGACAAACCCTGGGAACTCCCCTGTTCAGCACAGGAAACTCGCCTGTCCCTCCCACATTATGAAATGATCAGTTTAATTTTATATAGAACAAATACAAAATGCAGTCATATTTAAAAGATACACATAAATATACAAAGTAGAATCCTAATTTGTTAAAGGATTATAAATGTGTAGCAAATTTTTTGCAAACAAAATATATCAAACAATCTTACATGTTTATGAAAACAAAGCTTCCTTTTAATTGAAAATAAATAATTTTGTTTAATGAGGCCCATTTATCAAGTTCCGAATGGAGCTTGAGGGCCCGCTGCTCTATAACCCTGTCCGCCTGTTCTGATGAGGTGGACAGGAATCGCCACGATTCAACCCGATCGAGTACGATCGGGTTGATTGACACCTCACTGCTGGCGGCCCATTGAAAGCTGAATACAGAGAGCGTATTGCTCTCCACATTCAACGAGGTCTTGCGGACCTGATCCGCACTGTCAGATCAGGTCCGCAAGACCTTTGATAAATAGGCCTCAATGTCTGACGTCATTTAAGACAGCCCAAGAAAAATTGATATTTCTTCATCCAAATTAATGTTGTGGGTTATGCATATTATAATTTGCTGTGAGTGCTCTCGAAACGCATGCTCAATACTGGTTGAAAATGATTGCATGCGCACTGAGTGGCTTGAAGACATTACTACCAATGCATGCGCACTTTGAACAATATCTCCAAAGCTGTCTGGGCTCTTGCACACAGCACTTTTAATCACAAAGTACAGTGCTGTGTAAGAAGCTTGTCTCATTTTGATTATCTTATATTTTGTAATAACGAAATTGTGAATTTTGTATATATTTTTTATCAAATATCACATCAATTGTGTACATATGTAATTAGTTTCAATCTAGGATTGCTTGTTAATATATAGAGATTGATTAGGTAGAGACCAATATAATTGCCTAATTGGTTGTAGCTCATCTTCCCGAACTCCCCTTTAGACATCCAGAAACCTGCTCCTTTGTGGCCGCTGTAGGGGAGTAAATGATGTAACAAGCTGCTTATATGCACACGCATCGTCTGCTTCTCCCACACGTGGCTGCTACCTAGGTAGACCCCTCGTGATAGGACTCGTACAACTTACCTTTTTATACAGTGGACATGTGCAGCAGTGAACAAATCATTTCGGACAAATATTTCTGAAAATTAGTTTTCCAAATATTCGTCTGCTGCACTATTCAGTATTCATTTAGTTTAAAATGAATTAAGTACTGAATATATAGTGAACAATTACATTGGTTTTCATTAAACAAATGTAAAGGTTCCTTTGCTATAGGTGAAAAAGACCACCTGTAGCCTTATACTTATACTCAAGTGAGATATAGAGAGCGGTGCTATTAGGGATGGGTGAATGTTTTGCAACATTCGAAAATTTTAACTTATTTTAACACATTCGTTCAATCGTTTTGAATTTCGAATGTTTGCACAACATTCTAACATTCGTTTTATGTAATAGTATTTCTAATGCTTTCTTTAAATGTAATATTCTAATTATGCAATATTCAAATTCGAAACATTTGAAGAGATATTTTTTTATATATTTTGTCTCAATTTATTAAATTCCCTACCACATGAACTATTGAACCTCTGAATAGTATTTGTTAAATCGAATGTTACATTCAAAATTTCCCTAGCGCTAATCCCGACCCTGCATCACAGAACTCCGGGCCCAGCTATAGTAGAAGGTCCTTAAGTATTGGCCCTGAGAGCCGCTTCGCTAAGCCCCCTGTTAGAGCGGCCAGGACTCTGTGAAAAAGAGGATTATGGTTCTCCAGCGCGCTTTGGTAAGTATTTTAGTCTTTTTCACCTGTAGCTGTGAAGCGATTTTCTCGTTTAATGAAAAAAAAAAAATGTTCCACAAATGGTCGGCATTCATTTAGTTTTAAACAAGACGAATCCTGAAAGCACAGGCACCAAATATTTAAAATATGAAGTATCTTGAATATTAGGAATAAAACCGAAAATATAGCTTGTGTGCATGTCTATTTTACAGTACTCTGCCCCTTTAAGTCCACTATTCAAAGGTTTGGTGTTGCAGACTCTCCTTGACCTTTAAACAGTCATCTGAGAGGCTACAATAAAATCCTGGCTTGGTTGATCATTTTGTTTTAGTTTAATCTAGTTCATCATCACGGCTCCCTCGCTTTTTATAAATACAATTACAAAGTTTGGTTTAGCACAGCTTACAATAAGTTTATATACATGGAGTGCTGCCAATGAGACCAAATAGTACACAAAACAGAGGGCATTGGTGCCTATCCACTATTTGTATTTATAAAAAAAGGGAGACTGACCATTTTCCATTGGTTTAAAGGGATAGTCCAGTCAAAATTAAACTTTCATGATTCAGATAGGGAACTTTCGAATTAACTTTTATCATCAAATTTGTTTTGTACTCTTGGTATTCGTAGTTAAAAGCTAAACCTAGGTATATGCTAATTTCTAAGCCCTTGAAGGCCACCTCTTATCTGAATGCATTTGACAGTTTTTCACAGTTAGACACTTTACTCTAGTTCATGTGTGCTATACAGATAACTGTTCTTACGCCGCCCATGGAGTAACCCAGGAGTCAGCACTGATTGGCTAAAATGCAAGTCTGTACAAAGCATAGATTGTCTAGGAACTCGGTCGGAACAGCACTAGCACAGCCCACTAGTTATATTTCTCGCAATATGTAACACAAAAATGCAAACGGAAAAATAGAGAGGGTGTGGGAGGCGCCCATGGGCGGTCTGTTCTTTACTTTTGATAATAAATGTGGCCAGAAACAATGTTCCAAAAAAATTGTACCTATTTAAAGTACAAGTTCTTATCAAAGAGATCCAAAATCCCAATCGTTTTTAACAAAAGAATATTTATTCGATACAAAACTAGATATAATTAAAAAACTGTTTTTATAAAATACACGTTTTAGCACTCTCAATACAATTACAAAATTGCTATGGACACCGGTGTATTTTTCTATTGTTTGTGACTGCAATCTGCTTACAGTTAATAATCAATCGCAGCAAATACTAAAACCTAGATAGGAATAACCACTGGTGTGGTCTGAACGATGATAAAATATAAAAGTTGTTATCTAAAGATTTTATATACACTCTGTTCCACTCTGCAAATTCTGACACAATATTTATTACAATAACACACAATGATACAGTTAATGCTCTATAATACGAGCCAGTCCGATTTTGCAAACTGATTTTTGCAAGTTGATTTGCGGCTAATAGAATAAAAGGGTAAGTTCATATAGCTCAAAATAAAGTGGATAGTACAAGTTGATTTGCGGCTAATAGAATAAAAGGGTAAGTTCATATAGCTCAAAATAAAATGGATAGTACCACCCTGCCATTTTCAGAATCCACATGGATGCAGCGTAGGCAAAGCCTGAAGCCTTAAAAAAAAACATGCAACCGCCCGCACAAAATATTGAAAAAACACATAACCGCCCACAAGAAATGAATAAAAAACACGTAACCTCCCATACAAAGTATAGCACAAAAAAAACCTAACCTTCCGCACAAAGTATTAACAAACATCTAAACCGACAAACCCCCACATCGCAATAAACCTAATTAACCCATTAACCTCTAAACTGCCAACCCCCAACATCACAATAAACCTAATTAACCTATTAACTCCTAAACCGCCATCCCCTCACAATGCAAATAACTAATTTAATTACTAAGCCCCCTAACACCCCCTAAATTAACCTCAATACTAAGTTACACTTAAATAAAACCTAACATTAAATTACAAAAAATAATCTAAAATTACAAAAAATAAAAAACTCTAAAATTACAGAAAAAAATAAACAAAATGATAAAAAATAAAAAAAATAAACCTTATCCCTATGAAAATAAAACAGTAATACCCACACACCCCCAAAATAAAAAACTAACACTAAAAAAAAAACTAAAGTACCCATTGCCCCTAAAGGGGCATTTGTATGAACATTGCTCTTAAAAGGGCATTCAGCTCTTTTGCAGACCATTAAATCCCTAATCTTAAAAAACAAAAATAAAAAAAAATCCTAACACTAAGCCCCAAATAGGTACTCACCGTTTCTGAAGTCCGGCGGAGAAGGTCTTCTTCCAGGCGGCCCCATCATCTTCTATCTTCACCCGGAGCAAAGGCGTATTAGTTTAGGTTTACATTTTTTATTCTGGATAGCTTTGTTAATTTTTTTCTGTAATTTTAAATTTAAATTTAGCTTTGGGGGTTGTTGTTTTTTTTTTCTTAAATAGACTGTCCTCTGGGCAAGCTTATCTCCTAGTGGGTAATAAAGGGATTATCTTACTCTTTAAACAATACAAATTCTGGAGTAGACTGTCCCTTTAAAGCACCCCACTCAAGATCAGGTGTACTCATGACAGTGTAATGGAGTTGTTATATAAAGCCAGGGAGTCTCATTCTATTATAGAGAAAAAGCAGGAATGATTTAGCCCATAAAGGCAACATACCGTATTGTTAGGACAAGTCAGCATTGGAACACCTTGTAAGTTGGGGACTGGCTAAGCAGAATATGCACATATTGTGTGACTATGATCCCAATTTTAATATAAAAGCATAGATGTGTTTTGCAGGTGTTTATTTGCAAGTGGATGTGCATCAATACTACCTTGTTTTGTGTTCCTCTCATTTTATACTTCACTTTTTGTCCACAGACTCACTACACAAGGGATAGGCAAATGTTTTGGCACATTCCATACAAAGAAAGAATATTGGTTTGGCTCATTTTCTCTAAATAAAAGTACGTTTTCTGGGTATTTAACTTTCATTTGTGTCTAAACAAAAAATGAATGTTCACTATGCAATCATATATTTTTTATATATATATATATTTATTTATTATTTCAACAATGTGACCACAACACACTTGACTGCCTTGCAAAGGCGATACATATTTCAGAAAAACAATAACAAGGACAAAGAAACCAAAAAAAAAAAAGAAAAAAAATTCAGAAACAAGTATATATCACTTCATGACACATTGTTGAGCTTTTTTTCCTTCTTATTTCTTAACACAATACATACAAAACCCGGCAAAATAGCTCTTTGGAGGATATAAATACTTACCCTTGACAGCAAAGATAAATTAACTTTTGTAGCCTTCCATAATTGGAGATTACAGTATAGTCACTATATACCTTAAATAAAGGGGGGGTGGGGGGAAGCCCACACCATCCTCATGTTCCCCCCATGTGTAGCCTGGGCTATTCTTGATAACCTCTTTATCTACTGATTTTAAACCTTTAAGATGCCATTTCAAAATCAGATTCTTACCTAATTCATCCTCTTCCTTCCTCAAACACTTGTACCATTTATTAATAGAATATTTCCATATTCTACAAATTTTAAGGCATGATTCCATCTGTTCCCAGTTTCCACTTCCTTTATAATCTTTCTTCAGTTCAGTCAACCAGTGTCTAAGTTGGAGGTATGCAAAAAAATCTTTCTATGGCAATTTAAATTCTTGTCTTAATTCTTCAAAAAGCTTTATTGTCTCATTTCCATTTATTTTAACCATTGTTTGTGAGACAAATACCAGTCCTGCTCGTCTCCAACTAAAGAAAATTCAGATCTCACTGTGTCTCTGGGAAGAGTGGATTTCCTATCATTTCAAGATAGTTATATTTCCTGAAATCTAGACCAATTAGTTTACAGAAGATCTGCGCAAGCTCTTATTATAATATATATCACTTTTAAGTTCTTACATTCCTTTGGTATTGATTTTGTATCTAAATGTAATAATGCTTTTAAGGAGAATGGGCTCACTATTGCCGATTCCAATTCTTTAGATGTAAAATGGTCTTCTCCCAAGAGCCACTCGGCTGCTATCTTAACTAAACAGACAATGTTGTAGTCTTGCAAGGACGGGAGAGAAAACCCCCAGCATTCTTATGTTGACATCATTTATTTATAGAATATCTGACTTTCTTTTTACCCCCCAAAAAATTAGTTAGACCTTTATTAAAAAGTTTAATATCTTTCTTTTTAATTAATAATGGTAGGTTTTGTAGTTTATATAAAAGTTTTGGAAACCAAACCGTTTTCACCAAGTTTATTTTGCCAGACAAAGACAAAGGGAGCTTTTTCCAGAATTCTAATGAACTATTTAATTTGCAAAAAAATAGAGTTGTAGTTTTCCTCATACCATTTAGCTGGGTTCCTATTTAGCCAAATACCTATATATAATATTTTGTCAACTTCTTTAAATGAGATATTTTGGGCAGAATTTTTTGTTTTTCTCATCCACATCAGTTCAGATTTAGTCATATTAACTTTATATCCTGTGAAAGACCCACATTTGTTAAGATAATCCATAAGGATAGGGATTTTATTTTTTGTATTTCTTAGAAAACCAATAACATTATCTGCATATAATAGAATCTTTGTTTCTACTTAATTACATATAATTCCCTGTATAGCTTGATTTAGTTTTATGGCTAATGGTTCGACTACTAAGTTGAATAATAACGGGGACAGGGGACATCCCTGTCACGTACCTCTACCCAGTCTAATTTCCGGTGTAAGCATCCTGTTTATTGAAATAGTAGAAAGGGGACTATCATAGATAGATTTAATGTAGTTGGTAAAATTTCCCCCAAAACCAAAATGATTCAGGGTAGAAAATAGATGGTCCCACTGGACTGCATTGAAAGCTTTTTCAGCATTGATTGTTATCAGAGCCAGGTCGTCCATTCTACCTTTGTTTTCCCAGTCTCTATCATTCCAATAATAGTCCAATATTGCATGTTTTCCTATTATTTAAAGTGGAGGATCTATTCTTCATAAAACCTGTTTGATTTAAATTAATTTGACAGCTGATTAGTAAATTGTGACTCCCTCGCATTAACCTTCTTCTTAATCTGGGTCCTATATCTTATAATTTCTCCTCTTAATACCACCTTTGCTGTTTCCCACAGAATCTATTTTCTCTGGCTATATTCTTTATTGTTCAATAGGAATTAATTCCATGCTATTTTACTTCCAATCAGCGTCCCTGCAAGAGGAACTTTTAATACAATTGGGGAGTGATCTGATATTGTAAAATCTTTCATTTCAGCTAGGGTATCTTCTTTCATAAAAACTCAGCTATTATAAAAACATCAATTCTAGATAATGATAGAAAAATTTTAGACATACAGGTATAGGTCTCTAGTTATCAAGCCGTCAACCGCAAATACGCTGGAATTCCGCAGAGTATTTGTGGCGAGGCTGATTCGCCATAGTTATCAAGCCCTACAGACCGGCAAAAGTAGAATCTAGTGACATAATCTACGATCCGCCGGACTCAGTCCGACACAGATCGATGGTTACGTCACTCCAGATGTTCCAAACGCAGGTTCGGCACTATCTGACTACTTTTGGAAGTTAACAAAGAACAACCAGGTACGCTCGCCACTATTCCGGCCTAGCGTACCTGGTGTTCAATCCGCCACCCTGGAGGCGGTGGATTCCATAGGAATCAATGGGAGTCTGACAGCAGCGAGAGCTCATGTTCACTGCTGCCCGATATCCCACTGATTTCTATGGGAAGTGTCTGCACCTAACACCCTAACATGTACCCCGAGTCTAAACACCCCTAATCTACCACCCCCTACACCGCCGCCACCCACTTTATACTTATTAACCCCTAATCTGCCCCCCCTACACCGCTGCCACCTACTTTATACTTATTAACCACTAAACCGTCGCTCCCGGACCCCACCGCAACTATAATAAATGTATTAACCCCTAAACCGCTGCTCCCGGACCCCGCCGCAACTATAATACATTTATTAACCCCTAAACCAACACTCCCGGACCCCGCCGCCACCTACATTATACCTATTAACCCCTAATCTGCTGCCCCCTATACCGCCGCCACCTACATAAAGTTATTAACCCCTATCCTGCTGATCCCGGACCCCGCCGCAAATAAATTCATTGTTTAACCCCTAAACCGCCACACCCGGAGCCCTCCGCCACCTACATTACATTTATTAACCCCTATCCTGCCCCCCCCCTACACCGCCGCCACCTACAGTACATTGATTAAACCCTAATCTACCCCCCTACACCGCCGCCACTATATTAAATGAATTAACCCCTAAACCTAAGTCTAACCCTAACCCTAACACCCCCCTAACTTAAAGGGACACTGTACCCAAAAAATTTCTTTCACGATTCATATAGAGCATGACATTTTAAGCAACTTTCTAATTTACTCCTATTATCAAATTTTCTTCATTCTCTTGGTATCTTTATATGAAATGCAAGAATGTAAGTTTAGATGCCGGCCCATTTTTGGTGAACAACCTGGGTTGTCCTTGCTGATTGGTGGATAAATTCATCCATCAATAAAAAAGTGCTGTCCATGGTTCTGAAACCAAAAAAAGCTTAGATGCCTTCTTTTTCAAATAATGATAGCAAGAGAACGAAGAAAAATTGATAATAGGAGTACATTAGAAAGTTGCTTAAAATTGCATGCTCTTTCTGAATTACAAAAGAAAAAAAATGGGTTCAGTGTCCCTTTAAATATTATTTAAATTAATCTAAATAAATATTCCTATAATTAAATAAATTATTCCTATTTAAAACTAAATACTTACCTATAAAATAAACCCTAAGATAGCTACAATATAACATAGTTACATTGTAGCAATTTTAGGGTTTATTTTTATTTTACAGGCAACTTTGTATTTATTTTAACTAGGTACAATAGCTATTAAATAGTTATTAACTATTTAATAGCTACCTAGTTAAAATAATTACAAAATTACCTGTAAAATAAAACCTAACACTACACTATCACTAAATAAATTAAATTAATTAACTACAATTAAAAAGGATTCTTCACTGGGCTATGCTCTGTAGAACTTACATCTTACTTTATCAGTTAATTTGCAAATGAACAAACACAGCATCTCAGACTTACAAACCATGCAGAAAAAAACAGAAAGAAGGAGAGAGAAATATACCGTTCCGTCAAGCCAGCCACAGTTTTACAGAAACTCTTATATTATTGCCAGCTATTATAGTTCTCTTTTCCTTCTTTTCTTTATCCTCATAGTCGGTATATCCCAGAATGAGCTCATTCACTCATTATGACTTTACTATAGGCTTCTTCACTGGGGTATATTATAAATGGTTTTATTTTTCCTAATGACCATCAAGCTATTTTCATCTTGACCTCATTATCCCAGCCTTACTAGCCCTTTAGCTTACAATATTGTCCCTTAAAACAAGCTGTTTTAAGCTGTGATTCAGAGATAGGGTTAAATTATAGTTACAGTACTTATCTTATTTGCTGAGCCTTCCAGTCCCCTTTTTAGCAGATTTCGCTTGGCCACTCATAGGTCTTAGAACCAAAACAAAAATAAATCAATGCCTTCGCTACTGGGCAAGGAAATAGCCGAGATGAGCTTCCGGCGAGAGCATTTTCACTCTTGCATCCAATTGTCGTTACCTTACAACTCCAGCACTGGTATCCGCCGTCAGACCACGGCTTCCATCGACCTTTACATGGTGTAGAGCGTGTTGGAAGAGGGGTAGGTAACCCGGCTTGGTTAGGCCTAGGGTCTGCAGTTGCGGTTAGGGCTTCAGCGCTCAGAACGCTCACTTCGCTCCTTCACTCTTCATCCGCCCACCGGAAGTTGTCCTGCAATCATCTATTAGTGTATTACTAGGTTCAGTCTTTTTATTTTCTCAGTCTTTAAAGGAACATGAAATACTTTAAGATTATAATATAAAATATGTAATGTAATTATGAATAGCGAAAAAAACTTTACAATATATTTTCATTTTTTATTTTGCCCCCTTTTCTAATTCTAAAAATTGGCAGTGCATACTGAGGACTTAACCAGCCTTACACATAAACTGTATGGCCGAAGTTTTGGAGTCACCCCTATTAAATTCAGGTGTTTCAGCCACACCTATTGCTAACAGGTGCATACAATCCAGCACATAGCCATAAAATATGCATTGACAAACATTACCTACAGTGCCTACTGTAACATTTGGTAGAAGAGGGATTATGGTCTAGGGCTGCTTTTAAGGATTTTGGCTTGGCCCCTTAGCTCTAGTGAAGGTTCATCTTAAAGCTACAAGATACAAAGATGTTTAGACAATTGGTGCTTCCAACATTATGGCAACAGTTTGGGGAAGGTCCTTTCCTGTTCCAGCATGAATTTGCCCCTGTGCACAAAGCGAGGACCATGAAGACTTGGATAAATTAGTTGGTGCGGAGGAAATTAAGTGGCCTGCACAGAACCCTGACCTCAACCCAATTGAACACCTTTGGAATGGATTGCAATTCTGATTGCCAGTTAGATCTAAACTTGTCGGATCTCACAGATACTCTTTTAGCTGAATAGCTGAATAGGCACAAGTTCCCAAATACACAGTCTATATATTGTACAGAAGAGTTGCTGCTGTTATAGCCACAAAGAAGGTGGCAACGCCATATCAATGCCCATGGTTTAGGAATGGGATAACTAACAAGCTCATATAGGTCTTGTGGTCAGGTGTCCACATACTTTTGGCCATATATTGTATCTGCCCCTAACTGGCCTCAGTGGATGTCATAAAATATAGAGCTGCAAAAATATACTGAATGACCATGGCTGACTGTGTCTATTCTAGTAGCAAGTCCTGATTCTCTCCTCTAAATAAGACAAATGAGGGGAAAGTGTATTCAGAAACTCTCCAGACTGAGCATGAGTTCACAGTATATTGGTGCTTTTGTGATTGGTTGACAGTTGTCACATGATACATGATATAGTGGGCAGGAAAAATGGAAGTAACTTTGAAAATTGTCATGAATAAATCTACTGCTCAATTGAAATTTAGATTAAGGGCTCAATTCTCTGAAACTCTCTGGCCGGGTGAGATTGTATTTTGAGTGTTGTCAGTATTATTAGGCCCCCCAGGGATTGCATTAAAGGCAATTTTAACCTTGGGAATTGTGTATATCATTAAATGGATATAATCAGTGCTCCTTTAGTAAAAACAACTATATTAAATCAAAGTAAACATAAAAAATGTGTAAAAAAAAAAAAGAAGCAATCAGCTTACTTGTTTTCTTGCAAAATGAGCACTAAGAAATTCTCAGTATAGCCATTGACCTCAGGGAAATAAGGGAGCAGACATGTTAGCAATTTAGACTGCATTCTGTCTCTTCTGAGTATGGGCAATCCTTACTCCCTGTTTATCTAGTATTCTCTTTATAATAAACCAGCTCATGTTACTCTAGAAGTTTTACAACATAAAGCTAAATAAGCTTCCTGTAGAGACCTTCCTTGTAGAGAGTAACAGGAAGTAATGGACACTGCACAAATGAAGTTTAACAAAATAAATAAAATCTTAAGTCCATTTAAATAGATTAATAATACATATTGCAATGATTTCTATTAAGTATAAGCAACTTCTTAGTGCTTTTTTATACCAATAATGAATCAGACTGTTTCATTATCACTAATAGTCTTTGGGGCATATTTATCAAAGTGAGAGCGGACATGATACGATGTAGCGTATCATGTCCGCTGCACATTGATAAATGCCAACAGCATATTCTCTTGGCATTTATCATTCCACAAGCAGTTCACCAGGACTGCTTGTGCAATACCACCCCCTGTAGATTCGCGACCAATCAATTGCTAGCTGGGGGTGTCAATCAACCCAATCGCATGATCGTACTGAGCCTATTCAGATATACTTTTCAACAAAGAATATCAATAAAATTAAGCAAATTAGAAAATAGGAGTAAATTAAAAAGTTGTTTAAAATTGCATGTTCTTTCTAAATCATGAAAAAATGTGGGTTTCATGTCCCTTTAAATTAACTGTATATTACTTTCAAATTTACAACATTTAGTACAAATACACAGGCTTAAATAAACATGAAACACAAACATTTCTTTCATGATTCAGAACATGCAATTTTAATCAATTTTTCAATTTACAGTTATTAAAAAATTTGCTTCATTCCCTTGGTTTCCTTTGTTGAAGGAACAGCTATGCGCTAATGTGAGCTAGCTGATAATTTCCCAATTATAACGATCCCTCCTAAGTTTAGATGAAAATATATAGAAAGTCAAGCGCTTTCAGGGGCTCAGACAAATACGTCCCAATAAGATGTAAGGAACATTGATGGATCCAGATTTATCAGAGTCCTTGATCGATCCAACACTTTACACAAAGGCTCAACAAATATGTTTAAAATCTAGGAGCCAGTCCATAATTTTAGGAGCCATAAATACTTGGCCATCCCTATGAGATGATCCAGTTCCACTAGGCTAAATTTTAAATGTGGGTGGTAGCGGCTGGTGAGGAGAAGTGGGGGCTCTTATTGATGTCTTGGAGGCTCTAAACCAAGGTGCCAGTAGAGCTTAAGTCGCCAGTGGCTCCCTGGCATCTGGGTTTGTTGAGCCCTGCTTTATATCATATATCCCAGCTAACCAAGCACTTCTCAGACCATGTCTCCCTAGCTAAATCGAGGGACGGGGCTATGCAAAGGGACATAAAAGTTAGATAAAGCATGGAACGCTATTAGCAAATTTATTTTGTTCTCTTGGTATTCTTTATTAGAAAATATAGCTAAGTAGATTTAGAAGCAGTAATGAACTACTTGCAGCAAGCCTGTGATTAGTGGCTACACTCATATGTCTCTTGTCATTGACTCAACAGATGTGTTCAACTAGCTCCCAGTAGAGCACTGATGCTCTGGAGCTGATATTATCTATGTGTTTAACCCCCATGTAGAGGATCATCGATATATCCAACCCAAAGTGCAATAATACAATTTTTAGTTAACTTCTATAGTCAAATTGACTTTGTTCTTTTGGTATCCTTTGTTAAAAAGCATACTTAGGCTCAGAAGCAGCACTAGACACTAGCTGCTGATTGGTGGTTATGCACAAATACCTCAGCTGTCCTCATTTCTCCCTAACAGGCAAGATTTTCAGGATATCTGAACTGGAGCACAGGTAAAATAATCAGATGATTAGTAAACATGGCTATTAATCTGCTCCACTCCAGAGCTGACTTAAACCATGTGTTTAACCCATTTGCCGAGTGAAAACTCATAGTTATATGTAAGCAATAAAGCAATAATAGTAATAATAATAATAATAGAATAATTTCTGTTTCCCCTTTATGTCCCTTTTATTGAGCCCTTCCAGAGTTTGTCAACTACAGTTTTCAAGGACTCCTACAACAAATCCATACCAGATTTTAATGATTTCCTGCTAAAGTCTAGTTGAGAATGTTACAACTAAGCTACTAAACAGCCAGAGGGAATTTGCTTTAAAATCTGGCCAATTAGAGATCCCCAAGGACTGGAATTTGGAAATCTTCTTCTAGACCAGAGATGGCTAACCTTGGCACCCCTGATGTTTCAGAACTACATTTCCCATGATGCTGAACCAGACTGCATAGTGGGGCATAATGGGAAATGTAGTTCCTAAACATTTGGGTGCCAAGGTTCGCCATTACTATTCCCTTTGCCTGGAACATACTGGTAAAAACAGCTCTCTCTCTTATTTTCTCTCTCATTCTCTCTAATAACTCTGTCTCCAAGATATTACTGTCAGTATATTTATAAGAATCTTAGCAGTACTCTCCAAACAATGTGTGAGTATATGGCAGGGTTATAACTGAATATATTTAACAATCTTTCTTTAAACTGAACCCACAATCAAATATGCATATACTAAGACAATAAAATTAATATAAATATCTGAATTCTTTATTATTAGTAAATATCTATGAACACATTGAAATATATTTGTAATACCAGAATATTAATCAATATTATATGCATTTAAAAACTATTAAAATATGCTATGCAAAATTCATAGAAGTTTACCCTTAAAATTAGCCTTACTTACAATAGCCTTTCATTCAATTAACACAATGAGACTAGAAGTATAAACCACTGAACCTTCAGACTGATACAATTTTAACAGTGCTTAGTTAAACAATAGGATAATATATATATATATATATATATATATTCAGCTATTTAGCTGCAATTGATTCTAATACAATTCTAATTAGGATACTAAAAGTACATATATTCTTAATGAGAACAGTTACTTAAATGTCTATTTATTTAAACTGGAACAAATTCTTATTTACTTATATATATATTCTATATTTTGCACAGATGAATTATTTAGCATGCAAGAGACAAACTTAACTTTATATATAGGATTATGAAAACAGTTAAAATACTGAGTGCTCCTTTAAATCTCTTTACTATAAATTGACTATGTTTCTACCAATAACCTTTGTTTCAAATATTAAAAATTAGAACAATTATACTTCATCAATTTGAACCAATTCGTAGGGGTCTTTAGATCATCTCATTTGAAGGAAAGTTATCGCATAGATCAAGGGAAAGTTTTCAGTTTCTTGCTCAAGTGAAATGTGTTCCCAAGTATGGCAGCCAGATATCAAATCACTAGTCTCAGCAAGTCACAAAAAAACGCATTGATGACCTTTTTCGTTCACGCCCACGGTGCTTTTCCCTTCTCATTGGATACTTTTGGGGAACGCTCCCCATTGGTTCAGTATATATTGTCGCTATGGAAATGCATCTTTTAACATTTAAGTCCCTTTACTGTCATACTGGATTCTGCCCATCGAGGGGCAGTAGACAACACAAACAGATTCATTTAACCATTTCTAACATTTATGTTTCTAAATCTTACATATCCCATATAATGATTATATTAAACAATACTATAACATTGCATTTATTACTTACAATCCGAATTCCAGGCAGTATAGCACCAGGTGAATTTTCTGATTATTTTAATATGAAACATCATGTGTCTTTAACATTATATTATATTAAAGTAATTATACTGCTAATTATTTCAGATGGATAGCATTTAAAATCCTGATATTGCATTTATGCAAATACAGCATGTTTCACATTTCTAACAAATTCTGAAAGCATGAATCTTGTTATCATAAGTCTAAAAAAAAAATAAAGAGATACAAGGGTTATTATTCCATACAATCCTGTATTTAGTATCTTTTAGCCCAATCTGGAACACAGAAAACAACATGTTATATATCATTCAAAATGGGACTACCACAATTGCTATTCAATCTATACAGATTTGAATTTATCTCCCAGATATATATTCAATACAGTCTGGGGCATACATTTAATATGTTTATCTGCAATATTATCAATGTAGTTATTATTCAATACAGCCATTACCCATTTAATATAATATGTCCCAGTTAAACATATATATACATATATGGGTTATATTAATTATTTTCAGCACACATGAAAAACTGGCCTCATTCCTTTTGCACAATGTATTTATTTTTATGTTGTCTTTTAACAATGGTTCTAAGAGTACAATTTAAAACATGTGTCTCTGCCAGTCACATTTTTACTGTCTCAATATACAAACAGAAAACTAATTAACAAGTCTATGATAATCCCTATGTAGTCAGAATTTTACCTGTTTATCTAGCTTATAAACCCAGGATATTGTCTTCATAAACAGCAGGGATCATTTTACGAGTAGTTGTAAAAAGTCATAATTTCTTGAACCTGTTTGTAGTTTCAAATATACACAGACGGATCGGCTACATCTTGGGCAGGAAATCCATATATGGGCATGTATCCTGATCTAGGAATGTTGTCTTTTACACAGCAGGAGGTGAGCTTCAAAAGCTATGCTAACTTTCAGTTAGGATAAACATGTCTTCACCCAGCCAAAACCATCTGGAAAGGGGGGTTGGGATTTACAGTGGAATAGAAACTGTTGTCAATAACCTCATATTTAATTAATCCTGTGGTCTCATCAACCATATACAGTATATAAAAACTATGTATATACATATATATATATATACATATATAATTTTCATTTATAATATTCATATACTCTGACACTACTAAGTATTACCCCATAACCAACTGCCTTAAAAAACTGAGGAAGCATCACTCTCATAGCAAGACACAGAAGCAGTGACAAATAAGACGCTATATAGTTTAATTCACAAGACTTTTCCTTATGTTGCACTCATTCATCATAAAATCGTGGCAGATCTTTGTCACGTAAGATAAGGCTTTCTGCACCAGCTTCACTTAGGATGGTTAGGAAAATGACGCCACCACTGGAACCATCTCTTGCCATCGCCAGGGTTATCACTGCCATGCAGGAAAGAAAAGAAAAATTATTTTAGCAGGGCTGAGACTTGTATGCAAAGAGAACATACATAGAAATGCAGAGACAGACACACAGAAAGGAAAGTAGATTCCAATAACCAATCAGTTAGCTCATGGGCAGGGCCGGCTCAACCATGGGACCACGTGGGTCAAAGGGAACCAGGCAGCACTTGACAAGGGGCAGCACTTCAGTGACTTAGTCAATCAATGTCACTGAACAAAGATACAGAATCAGTCAGGGGTGACATTTAAGGTGGGACAAGTGCACCTCTGCCCTAACCTACTTCCCACTTATTGCACAATTGTGCATAAGCATTGGTTGAATGCAGGTAGGCAGCCTTAGTAAGGTCAGCGGCCAGGCTAGTAGGTTGATATGATAATCAGTAATGTTACTACGGGGGGTCAATTCAATTCAATTCTCTGACCCAGGCAGCACAATTTTGTGAGATGGCCCTGAGCTCATGCATCCACAATTGTGATTGGTTTTTCCGATTAAAGGGACAGCTAGTCCAAAATAAACTTTCATGATTCAGATAGGGCATGTAATTTTAAACAATTTACTTTTATCACCAATGTTGCTTTGTTCTCTTGGTATTCTTAGTTGAAAGCTAAACCTAGGAGGTTCAAATGCTAATTTTTTGAAGGCCGCCTCTTCTCTCAGGGCATTTTCACAGTTTTTTACCACTAGAGGGTGTTAGTTCATGTGTGCCATATAGATAACATTAAGCTCATGCACGTGGAGTTCCTATGAGCCAGCACTGATTGGCTAAAATCCATGTCTGTCAAAAGAACTGAAATAAGGGGGCAGTTTGCAGAGGTTTAGATACAAGATAATCACAGAGCTAAAAAGTGTATTTATATAACTGTGTTGGTTATGCAAAACTAGGGAATGGGTAATAAAGGGATTATCTATATTTTAAAACAATAAAAATTCTGGTGTAGACTGTCCCTTTAACCAATTAGGCTTGGGGAAATTTCTATAAATAAAGGAGAGACTCACTCAGAAGAACCAGAAAGTAGCCAAAAGGAAATATGAAGAGGGTCTTTTGCTGCTAGCCAGAACAATCTTCTGATGGGCTTAATGGTTATTTAGTTTATTGCTTTAAAGGGACAGTCTACTTCAGAATTGTTACTGTTTAAAAAGATAGATAATCCCTTTATTACCCATTCCCCAGGTTTGCATAACCAACACAGTTATATTAATATACTTTTAACCTCTGTGATTACCTTGTTTCTAAGCCTCTGTTGACTGTCCCTTATGTCAGTTTTTTTGACAGGCATGCATTTTAGTCAATCAGTGCAGACTTTTAAATAACTCCACTGGAATGTTACCTATATGACACACATGAACTAACAGTGTCTTACAGTTGAAAACTGTCAAAATGCACTGAGATAAGAGGCAGTTCAACTGCTTAGAGATTAGCATATGAGCCTACCTACGTCTAGCTTTCCACAAAGAATGCCAAGAAAACAAAGCAAATTTGATGATAAAAGTAAACTGGAAAGTTGTTTAAAATTGCATGCCCAATCTGAATCATGAACGTTTAATTTTGACTAGACGGTCCCTTTAAGTAAATTCCCGTTTTATTTTGTGCAATTTTAGTAAATTGGATTTTAGGGGTTATATTTGATGGGGCTGGAATTAATACAAATAACATATTTACAAATATAGACATACCAAGAGATAACTAAATATAAAAATATACTTATTAACAGAAAACAAACAAACACAGACATACTCAACAACAAAACCAAGTTAAACAGATATATATGCACAAATGGCATGAGTAGGTGGGAATACGAACCATTAGTACAAAACTGGACACCCTCTTTGCGTGACATGCCAGGATGAAAGACGGAATCTACATATCCATAAATATAGCTGCTTCCTGAGCCACCAACAAAGAACGGGTGTCGGGTTAGGGATCCATCCAGTGTCCCATACACCTGAAAAAGAGGGTTATAGAGTGATGTGAAATGAAGGATGAAAAAAATACAAAAATCTGTTGCATCTTAATGTGACAATCTAAATCATGAAAAAAAAAATTTTGGACTTCCAAATTATGAGATCTGACAGATATGATAGTTAGAACCCATGACTAGAACATACCAAAACAGGCTTGTACAATTAGGAAAGATGAAAAAAGTGATCCCTGGAATAAGTAAGAAAAAGATACTATACTTGATTATAGAAAGTATAATGGGACCATAGATTGATAGCTGATGGCAAATTGTCTTTAAACCAAAACTACTGGGTATATTTGATCTCCAAGTACAAGATGTATTAGCTGTGGACTGAGATGTGGAGAAGGATAAAATACTTCATAGGTACAACAGTCACATGACTTGATAGTGGGAGGAGCATGACAATTTAACTTGTGTGTAAAAGTAGAGAACATTTGAGTCTTCAATGAGAGGCAAACTGAAGGTGCCTGAATTAAAAGGACATAAAATCTTTTTTTTAAATGTATTTAAGTATCAAACGTTATCCACTGTATTACAAACTATCTATATGTAATATGAGTTTTAAAAGTATTTTAAACTGTTATATTGGTAGAAAAATATTCATTGTGTTGCAGGCGATGGGACACGCCTCCTGAAAAGCCGTTTTGAATTTTTTATCAACCAATCAATGTGCAGCTTCTCTGGAGGGAGTGGAAACGTTAATATTTTCAGAGTTAAATTACTGGAAACATATGCAATAAAATAATGAACGTGCATTGTAACATTATTTAATTATCCATAAGTAAACCTTTGATAGAGAATTACATTTTGAGTTTAATGTTTCTCTTAATAAAGTGGTGTCGTCAAACCAAAATAGGACACCATAAAGAAAGAAGAAAAAGGTTAGACAGATCTACTGAGAGGAAAGAGTGGACCAAAAGAAGACATTAATCTACTGAAAAAGTAGAAAAAGAAAAGAAATTAAGAAAAAACAAACTGTGATAGGTCAACAAAAGGTATTATGCCATTACAGAAAGATAGATCATAGAAAGATGGACATTACTTATTAATAAAGACAAAATAGCTACCCAGATGACATCTACCTACTATTTTCAGGTCAAGAGTTTTGAAAGAAATTCACTGACCTGACCTCCCTTCTTACTGTCCCAACCAGCAATGAGCATGTGAGCCGACAAGTTATCTCGGTTAGTATACGTAACGTTCTTCGTAAGACTGGCAGCGGTGAGTACTCGAGGATCCTCTCCTATGTTTTCACTTTAAAACACAACGTGTTAGTTCTGCAAGCAAGACAGTCCCTCCCACTATTTTCCATGTATGTATTCCATGAGATTAAGACCCAGGAAGATCTGTACATAAATACCTAACTCTGCTTTGTTTATATGCATAAGAATTATCACTATTTTATTTATTTTTTGCTGTATCTCACATTTGTCTCTGAGCTCTGTAATAAGATTCAACATTTTATAGAATAATACATACCAGTGCAACTCCAGCTGGTAATGCACCAAATCAGCTACAGCCTGTGCATCAGCCGCAGATCCAGAGAGGGCACAATAAATCCGTTTGTGCAGAGGGTACACCTTGTTAAATACACGATTTACCACAGACTGCCTATGATATCACAAGAACAAATGACAGATTTCAATACAGCCAATAATGCACTATATCTTCTCTGACCATGTGTTCCCCATTAGTCTCATCTCCTATCTGTTCTCTGCCTCTAAACCCAGTGTCTCCCCTCAGTCTTAGAACCTCATCTGTCCTATGCCACTGACCCTATGTCTGCCATCAGTCATTTCTATCTGTCTTCTGCCGCTGTCCTTTGTCTTCCATATATATCTTCTTCTGCACCTGACATTTTGTCTTCTATCAATAACATCTATCTGTCTTCTGCACTTGACCCTATGTCTTCCATCAGTCACTTCTATCTGTTTTCTGCCCCTGACCCTATGACTTCCAGCAGTGACTTCTATTTTTCTTCTGCCCCTGACCCTATGTCTTCCATCAGTCATATTTATCTGTCTTCTGCCCCTGACTTTTTGTCTTCCATCAGTCACATATATCTTGCTTCTGACTTTATGTCTCCCATCACACACATCTCATATCTGCCTTCTGCCTCTATCCCTTTGTCTCCCATCACCCACATCTCCTATCTGTTTTCTGCCCTGATCCAATGTCTTCAATCAGTCACATCTATCTGGCCTCTGCCTCAAAAGCCTGTGTCTCCCCTCCGTCTTATAACCTCATTTGTCCCATGCCCCTGTCCCTATGTCCTACATCAATCACATCTACATGTCTTTTTCTCCTGACCCTATGTCTTCCATCACCCACGTATCCTATCTGTGGGTGGCCTCTAAACCCTGTGTCTTCCCTCAGTCTTAGAACTTCGTCTGTCCTATGCCTCTGTCTTTATGTCCTACATCAGTCACATCTATCTGTCTTCTGCCCCTGACCCTATGTCTCCCATCACCCACATATCCTATCTAACCTCAGCCTCTAAACCCTGTGTCTTCCATCCATCCCAGGAACTCACCTGTCCTCTGCCACTGACCATATGTCTTCCATCAGTCACATCTCCTTCTCTGCCTCTAATCCATCAAAAACATCTCATCTATTTTTTCCTTTGCTTTAGACCTGTCTCCCATCTGACTCATTTCATCATCTATACTCTGCTACTGACCATGTGTCTCCCATCAAACTCATCTCTTTATCTCAACTCTGCTTCTGAATTTGTTTCCTATAAGTCGCATCTTCTTATCTACCCTCTTACACAGAGCCTATGTCTCACATCAGTCTCATCTTCTCAACTGTCTCCTGCCACTAACCATATGACTCCCATCAGTCTCATCTCCATATCTGACTAATGTTTCTGACTTTGTCTCTCATCGGTCACATCTGTATTCTTCCACAGAGACTATACATCCTGAGAGTCTCTTCTCCTCACCTCTCCTTTTCAACTGAGCCTATATGTCCCATAAGTCTCATGTCCTTATCTGTCCTCTTCCACTGAACCTAAATGTCCCATCAGTCTAATCTTCTGATCTGTCCAGCGCTATGGAATTTGGCGGCGCTATACAAATAAATGATAATAATAATAATCTGTCCTCATCCACTGATCCTATATCTCTTACCAGTCTCATATGTGCTCTGCCACTGGATCTATATGTCCCATCTGTCTCATCTCATCATCTGTCCTTTGCCACTGAGCCTATATCTCCCATCAGTCACTTCTCCTCACCCATTCACTGTATATTATAGCTGGTGTTATAGTTAGTACTTCTACTTCTTTTTCCATTTTAGCCTTTTCACACTTCAATTCTGTTTTAGATGATATTTGGATACGTACCCCGCAGAACATCGGGAATCAGATGCAATGACTACTCCACCATTGAACTCAACAGCAACTATTGTTGTCTAAGGAGAGAAATGTTTAAAAACATATTTTGATGTGAAGTCCTACAGAAACCCCCACATTTTACTACTTTAATACTATAAACAGTAAAGACATGTAACCAAACAGGAAAAATATATACAAATAAATGGGGAATTATTACAAAGTTTAAAGTTTATAAAGTTGTCTCCTTATGTTGAGTTTTAAAGCATAAAAAATAATCTTCTTCACCTAAAATTGCTCAAATAACTTCTCCCCATCTAGAACTGATTTGGGAATAATTTATGGTAGTGCAGGAAAGACCAAATCAAATTTTCATTAATCAGATAGAGCAGGCAATTTGAAAAGACTTTTCATTTTTCTTTGTACTTATGGTATCCATTGTTGAAATGCATACCTAAATAAGCTCAACAACATTGATGCACTACTGGGAGCTAGTTGGTAATCGGTGGCTCTTGTCATTGGCTCCCCAGATGTGTTTTGACCGGTGTTGATTATATTTATTGACTATTTCTCAGCTCCAGAAACATCTTTTTAAGTTCAGAACAATCACAATGCAAACAATAACACTTTGGGGCAAATTTATTGATGTGCAGTGGACATGATCCGCAATATCGGATCATGTCCGCTCGCGCCATCATAAATAGGCCTCGTATGTCTATATTGGAAAAATATTGGATCATATATCAGAAAAGTCGCTCATATGATGGACAGCGCTGACTTCAGTGAGAACAAGCCACCCAACTACCAGTTATCAACTAAATATTGAAAACCAAAATGAACGCATCAAATTCAACAGCCAATGGCACTTAACGATGCTCAACACCTACAGATCAACCAATAACACACATCCAATAAAAGATAACAATATTGGCCACCAATTGGCACATGCTCGGATTTGATAAACAAGATAGAGCTGCCCATGCCAAGAAATGAGATGTCCCTTTTTGATGATGAATGAATCACACCTACTGAATATGCGCTCATTCTCAATTAAAGGGACACTATTTTAAAATAAACGTTTATGATTCAGATAGGGCATGCATTTTAAACAACTTTCAAATTTACTTTTGTCGTCAAATTTGCTATTGGTTTGGCCCTATACTTACCATGTGCCAGTCCTGTTTCTATGGATCATAATCAGACTTTTCAGTATCAACTTATTTTCAGGGCCATTATTTTATTACTTATAAAATTTCCCATCTAAACGGACTTGACAGACATCACTTTACAGCTTATTACCCCAAGTAAAAGGTATGAAGAATTGGTTTTGCGCATTTGAAAATACACTGACTTTATCTTCCCCGTATTGGATGACACCAGGAAGCAAAGTCACCAGATACAAATGCTACTTGTTCAATCAATTAAAGGGTCAGTAAAGTCAAATTTTTAAATGGTCATGAATTAGGGTGCTCTGCAAACCGTACAGGAGCCTGAACACTGACGGCTTACGAGCTGACTCGGATACAACAGCTGAGTGACTGAGTCACGTGGTTAACTAACCCAGCCCACTGACGTCAGACGCTGAAATTCAGCGGACAGAGAGCATTCAGCGCTGAAAGTAAAATAGAAGCTAAGAGACGTTAATTCGGACAAAGATTCCAATGTAAGCTAAGGCTCAAGAAGCAGTCTCCAGTTGGATATACAAGAACTGCGGAGGCCTCTTGAATATAGACTATCTGGATATACAATTGTGCACTTTAACAGTGCCGCCGAGCACTTGATCCGACTAAGTACTATCACCGTTATTTGCCCCATGTATATCCCAGATGTGATTTTATAGTACTGGCTGTTAACATAGTTATGTGAATATCTTTTAGAACGAACGTCCCGTTTTTAGTATTTTCTGTGTCGACACATTTATTGACTACCTTTTGTATTTTACTTTTCTGTTACGTTATATATTTTTATTGATATAAAGATTTGAATTCCTTTTAACTTCTAAGTTCTTTTCTTCTCCGTGTGGTCTAACTCAGACAGTGTGTACATATGTATTAATAGATATGGAACATATTTAAATGAATCTATCTATACCCCTGGAGTAATCCCCCAGCTATTTTTCAATAGCGCCTGTATACTACCCACTACCATTTACATATTTCGCTCTGGGAATTTTGTTAGAGGGAATTCCTTATACTAGGCAGAGGGGTAAGGGTCCTAGCGCAGGTCTAAACCCTATTTTTAACACTTTATGAATTAGGTAGTTTCAAACAATTTTCCAATTTACTCCTATTATCAATTTTGCCTACTTCTCTTGAAAATCTTTGTTAAAGGGACATGAAACCTAAAATCTTTATTTCATGATTCAGATAATACAATTTTAAACAACTTTCCAATTTACTTCTATAGTCTAATTGGTTTCATTCTCTTAGTATCCTTTGTTGAAGAAGCAACAATGCACTACTGGGAGCTAATTAATACACTGGGTGAGCCAATCACATGAAGAATATATGTGCAGCCACCTATCAACATCTTCTGAACCTACCTAGGTATCATTTTCAACAAAGGATACCAAGAGAAAAAAAAACTAATTAGCTAATAGAAGTAAATTATATGCAAAATCCAATCTATTTAAGATTAAAGGGATAATCCAGCCAAAACTGGAATCAACATGGATGCATTTCATTTTTGTATAGAAGCATTTTTGTAATATACATTTATTAGCAAAAATGCTTCTAATAAAAGCTATAGCTGTTTCAAGTGTATTTTAGTATGCACTGTGCACCAGCATTTTAAACCAAGCACTTACTCAGAAAGCCTAAGGTGCTTGTACCATCTAGTAATGACTCAATTTGTTAGTTGCTCACATTATACAGGCCCCACTGGCACTCTGAGCAGCTACAGTTTTTAAATGCTAGTGCACTGAGAATATCTAGCTATGCTTCACATGCACGTGCGGAGAAATATGTTAACACTAAAACAGTGAAAGGTTTTACTAGCATGTTTGCCAGTACATGCATATTGCAAATATGTTTCTATTAAAAAAAGTAATGCATCTACATGCATTTAAATTTTGACCATAATCTCCCTTTAATTTTGACTTTTCTGTCCCTTTAAATTTAAAACATGACGTAGTGCTGAACCAAAAATGGGCCGGCTCTTAAGCTTTACATTCCTGCTTTTCAAATAAAGATAGAAAGAGAATGAAGAAAAATTGATAATAGGAGTAAATTAGAAAGTTGCTTAAAATTGCATGCTCTAGGGATATATCCAAAAATCCATATCAAAAGTTAACCAAACAACTCTCTCCTCTACATGGAGGGAATCACATATAAAACTTTTGTACATGACATATGTTACCCCTGAAAAGGGACATAGATGGGGCAACGCTCAATTTAATAAATGTCCAAAATGCTCTCTAGAAGCGGCTAATCTTAAGCATATGTTATGGGAGTGTCCAAAGGTGAGAATAATGTGGAAAAAAGTTGAATATTGGTTAAATACAAGAGTTGGAATAACTAATATAGATCTCTCATTTATAAATACAACATTTCTCATAACAGACGAGAGACTGTTCCCAAAAGAGAAAAAAATTGTTAATATTACTGCACTAGCAGTAAGATATCTGATACTTAAAAAATGGAAACAAACATCAACCCCTAGTATCCCAGAAATCAGAAACTGCTTAAAAAAACAATGTATACTCGAGCAACATGATGCAAAATTATTTAAACCTAGTGAAGTCAAGAGATTTTTTGAAAAATGGTCATCATTCATAAAGATTTTCTCAAATGAGGAAATAGACTACCTAATATACCCATTTAGAAACTCAGACTTAGTTCTCCTGGGATTGTGGTAAAATATATATATTTCCCCCTTTTTTTTTTTTTTTCCTTTTTTTTTTTTTTTTCCTCTTCTCTCTCTCCCCCTCCCCCTTCTTCTCAGTTGTCGCTCTCCCCCTCTCTCTACCCCCTCCCCCCCATGTAAATCGAAGCAAACCCCACCCATAAGCCAAACTTGGAAATCCACAAATTCCAACACACTTATACCAAAAGAATAAGAACTGAAACATAACAAAAGCCATATTGATAACTTATCAGGGCATAAGGTGAAGGAAAAGGAAAGGAAAAATTAAGAGATATATAGTGGAAAGGGAAGGAAAGGAAAACACAGAAACGATAGATGATAATCTTCTTTTGTGCTTTTTTTTTTTTATGGCTTTTTTTTTCCCTTTTTTTTTTTTTTTTTTTTTTTCTCTTCTTCTTTTTTTTCTCTTTTGTATGTACTCTGATAATTAACAATGTACTTATTTCTCATAATATAATGCCCTGCAAGGCGCAACAGAAACCTACAATTGGTAGGAAGTAAATATTTTGTTGGAAATGAATAAAAATACAAATTAAAAAAAAAATTGCATGCTCTATCTGAATAATTCAAGACAAATGTGTGTGTCATATCCCTTTAAGGAGTAAACCTTCAGCAGATAAATGTTGCTCCCAGCTGCCTCAGAAACCACAGTGCTGTTCTGATTTGGGATTTAATAGTACTCAAATGTTTTCTATCAGACAGAAGGATTTAATTACTGTGATGCATCAGTTGTACTGTGCCCCATGCAAAGACATACTGAGATATATACTCCCTAAATCTAACTAGCTGAAAGGTTATGTCTGCTAAAGCTCATTGGTTGATAGTTACATCCTGCTAAGGTTCATTGGCTGGTATGTACTTTTTGCTGAGGCTCATTGGCTGATAGATACTTCCAACTAAGTCTAATTGGCTGACACATACTTCTTGCTGAGGCTCATTGGCTGACACATACTTCTTGCTGAGGCTCATTGGCTGACACATACTTCTTGCTGAGGCTCATTGGCTGACACATACTTCTTGCTGAGGCTCATTGGCTGACACATACTTCTTGCTGAGGCTCATTGGCTGACACATACTTCCTACTAAGGCTCATTGGATGATATGTAGTTCCTACTAAGGCTCATTGGCTGACACATACTTCTTGCTGAGGCTCATTGGCTGACACATACTTCCTACTAAGGCTCATTGGATGATATGTAGTTCCTACTTACTAAGGCTCATTGGATGATATGTAGTTCCTACTAAGGCTCATTGGCGAAAGATACTGGACGTCTTCCATTTCTAAAAATAGCTTATAAATTCTGTGATTCAGCCTGATATTGTCTGTCTCACACATCATCTGAACATTTTATAAAATCCCCAGTTACTTGATGCTTATATACTTCATTAAGTTCACACTTTTTTTTTTTTTGCTAAATTACACTTTGCACCCTCTTTGTCAAAGACATCTCCATCTCTCTCCCTATAAAGTCATTGTAAATTATTTCTTATTTAAAGAGACATTAAACCCAATTTTTTTCTTTCATTATTCAGATAGAGAATACAATTTTAAACAACATTCCAATTTACTTCTATTTTCTAATTTGAGTTCATATTTTAGATTTCCTTTGTTGAAGAAAAAGCAATGCACATGGGTGAGCCAATCTCATGAGGCATCTATGTGCATCCATCAATCAGCAGCTTCTGAGCCTATCAAGATATGCTTTTCAGCAAAGGCTATCAAGATAATGAAGCAAATGAGATAATATAAATACATTAGAAAGTTGTTTAAAATGGCATGCTCTTTCTAAATCATAAAAGAAAAAAAATTGGGTTTAATGTCCCTTTAAACCTTTTTTATTCCCTATGGCAGAATCAAGAGTTTTAAATTACCAGTCACTGCTAATCATTTCTACATAATGTTGCAGTTTGTAGAAGTGAAATTGAACTGGACACTTATTGACATACTGAATGTAATTCATTTTGCTATTAACCCCTGCAGTTCCATTAGTTTATTAACTATTAACCCCTGAAATGCCAGTAATAACTCCTATTAACTCCCTGCAACTATAATAGCCTCTCTTTCCTTACCCATCACTATAATTGCATTTGTTACATTAACCCTTCCCTTACAGCAAATATCATATTACTCTTGTGTAGTCTCTTAACCCATGCAATGCCAACATTAATCACCCTGAAAGAACTATATTAACCCCTTTTCTCCCCTTATCCCTCACTATAACTAAATTCCCTACATTAAAGGGAAGTAAAACCCAATTTTTTCTCTCATGATTCAGATAGAACATAACATTTTAAACAACTTTCCAATTTACTTCTTTTACACAAATTCTTCAGGACGGTAAGCTCAGGAGCGTGCACTTGTCTACCGCATTATATGGCAGCACTGAGAATAAAAAAACACTAAAATACTAAATTGGGCAGATGCTCCTAATAAAATGTAGGATGTTGTGTACAGTCCTAATGGCGTTAAAGCCCATCACTGTTAGGACAACATGGAACATCCTAATGGTGTGAAGTGGTTAAGCTATCACTTTACATTGTGTGTGTATTAAAAGAATGTTGTAATGCTAAAATTACACACACACAATCTGTGCATTACTGATTCTAAGGTGCATTGTTTGTGTATGTGCATGCGCATGTGTGTATGTGTAAATGCACCTGCACGTGTGTGTATTTGCGTACGTACATCTGTATGTAAGTGTGTGCATGTGAATGTGTTTGTGTACTTGTGTGTCTGTATGTGCTTTTGCATGTATGTTTACATACGTGTGTTTATGTGCATATGTTTGTGTATGTGTGCGTACATGCATGTGGGTGTTTGTGTGTGCGTGCATGTGTGCGTCATGTATGTGTGTGCATATGTGCATCTGCATTGATGTGTGTACGTACATATGCGTGTCTGTGTGTGCGTATGAGTGTGTGCATATGTGTGTATATGTGCAGCTGTATGTTAATGACTGTGTGTATGTGTGTGCGTACGTGCATGGCATGTGTGTGTGTGCATAGAGGGTCCAAAACAATAAAAATAGAAAAAAAGTATATTCTTATCCAACTGCTAACAATTTCCTGCTAGCCAAGGACTAGTAGAATTTTCCAGCCCTGTATTTTTGTTACTCTGCTAACACTAAATCACAAGCTCATTACCAGAGCTATCATATGGCAAGCTTTCCTCTCAGTTAACATTGTATTATGTGTTCTACCTGCAAACACTGAATCAGGATATCCCCGTTCTCTACTAACAGCCTCTACAGTACTTCCTCATGGTTAATACTGTACGATTATTGCTCTCTAAGATCTTTATTCTAATTAGTATTAAACCTTAGAATATGTTTTAACTGTGCTACAACTGATAATACTTCTAAAGTCTGCTGTAAATGTAGCAGTACCTATACAGCTCTCTTACCACCAACATGGGCAGTGCCCTCGCTCTGTATCTGCTATTTCTGGCATTCACCACCTTTGTAACTGGCAAATCTGCCCACGATGATTATATATCATTATACTTCTAAGTACCTACTTACCCCAGTAAGGACTTCACAAGATGAGGAATCCTGGTCCTCAGCCCCAAACATGTTGTGCTGTTCACTGTGCTACAAACTGAAACTAAATAAAAAGTGAAACTAAATTTGTATCGGCTTCTGTTTGTTTCAGTGTGTGTGCCAGTATATGTGTGATTATCTCTGTGATAGTGTGTGTGTGTGCCAGTATATGTGTAATTAAATGTGTGATAAGGTGTGTGTCCCAGTATATGTGTAATTATCTGTGTGATAGTGTGTGTGTGTGTCAGTATATGTGTAATTATCTGTGTTATAGGGTGTGTGTGTGCCAGCATATGTGTGATTATCTGTGTGATAAGGTGTGTGTGCACCAGTAAATGTGTGATTATCTGTGTGATATGGTGTGTATGTGTGTGTCAGTATATGTGTGATTATCTGTGTGATATGGTGTTTATGTGTGTGCCAGTATATGTGTGATTATCTGTGTGATAAGGTGTGTATGTGTGTGCCAGTATATGTGTGATTATCTGTGTGATATGGTGTGTATGTGTGTGCCCGTATATGTGTGATTATCTGTGTGATATGGTGTGTATGTGTGTGCCAGTATATGTGTGATTATCTGTGTGATAAGGTGTGTATGTGTGTGCCAGTATATGTGTGATTATCTGTGTGATAAGGTGTGTATGTGTGTGTCAGTATATGTGTGATTATCTGTGTGATAAGGTGTGTGTGCACCAGTAAATGTGTGATTATCTGTGTGATATGGTGTGTATGTGTGTGTCAGTATATGTGTGATTATCTGTGTGATAAGGTGTGTGTGCACCAGTAAATGTGTGATTATCTGTGTGATATGGTGTGTATGTGTGTGCCAGTATATGTGTGATTATCTGTGTGATAAGGTGTGTATGTGTGTGCCAGTATATGTGTGATTATCTGTGTGATAAGGTGTGTATGTGTGTGTCAGTATATGTGTGATTATCTGTGTGATAAGGTGTGTATGTGTGTGTCAGTATGTGTTATTATCTGTGTGATAGTGTGTGCGTGTGTGTCAGTATATGTGTTATTATCTGTGTGATAGTGTGTGCGTGTGTGTCAGTATATGTGTGATTATCTGTGTGATAGGGTGTGTATGTGTGTGTCAGTATATGTGTGATTATCTGTGTGATAGAGTGTGTATGTGTGTGTCAGTATATGTGTGATTATCTGTGTGATATGGTGTATATGTGTGTGCCAGTATATGTGTGATTATCTGTGTGATATGGTGTGTATGTGTGTGCCAGTATATGTGTGATTATCTGTGTGATATGGTGTGTATGTGTGTGCCAGTATATGTGTGATTATCTGTGCGATAAGGTGTGTATGTGTGTGCCAGTATATGTGTGATTATCTGTGTGATATGGTGTGTATGTGTGTGTCAGTATATGTGTGATTATCTGTGTGATATGGTGTGTATGTGTGTGTCAGTATATGTGTGATTATCTGTGTGATAGTGTGTGCGTGTGTACCAGTATATGTGTTATTATCTGTGTGATATGGTGTGTATGTGTGTGTCAGTATATGTGTGATTATCTGTGTTATAGTGTGTGCGTCTGTGCACTTCCATTTCTAACAGGAACTGAAAATCTCACAATTTCAGAATGGAATTACAGGAAAAGGGGGACAAACTAAATAATGAAAGTATATTACAGAGTTTATATATATATATTTTATATATATATATATATATATATATATATATATATATATATATATACAATTAATCATTTTATATTACCACCTCAAGGTGTTTAAAGGTGTTTAATGTCCCTTTAAGGCCATAGCAAAGGAACAGTACATAAGCTTACGTAGACATTGCACTGATTTTGAAAAAATACAGTCTACAAGCAGACAGCCTGATGCGGAACTTGAGAGATCAGGCATATCCTAGGGGTCTTTTAGAAGAAACTAGGGGGCATATTTATCAAGCTTTGGTTTGATTGTTTGATTTGTTTGTTTGAGTTTGACGCTCTGTGTTTCTGGCGAGCCTTCAGGCTGGCCGGAAACACAAGTTATGAAGAAGCAGTCTAAAGACTGCTGCTCCATAACCTGCCCGCCTACTCTGAGGCGGCGGACAGAAATCGACAGAAATCAACCCGATCGAATACGATCGGGTTGATTGACAAAACCGCGAATCTGCAGGGGGCGGTATTGCACCAGCAGTTCACAAGAAATACTGGTGCAATGATAAATGCTGAGAGTGCATGCTGTTGACATTTATCAATGTGCAGCAGACTTGATCCGCAATATCGGATCATGTCCGCTCGCACAATGATATTTCGGCCCCTAAGGACATAATAACTTCAAAAAAGATTTATTGCAATATAGTAGGGCAAACAGAAATAAGGGTCTGGCGGAGAAGAGAGTTACCTTCACCACAACTTATAGCAACTAGTATAATCTAATCTGTGATATAATCAAAATACATCTCCCCCTATTATCAGCGGACATTGATCTTAGAGAGATAACAAACAATGGTTGCCGTTTCTCATACAGAAAAGGGAAAACAATAGGTAACCTGTTTTCCCCACTAATTTTAAGGTAGATAACCGGGGATAAAGCTCATGGCTACATTTTAAGAGGATGTATAAATGCCATAATACTACTTGCAAAGCCTTTGAAAGAGTGGAAGTGGGAAATATATTTTGTAGTTCGGTGACCCATAAAACTTTTTTACATAGGGCATGTTTCATTTGTCATTCCAAAAATGTGATTTACTTGCTAACATGCGTGTCCTGTAACATACAGTATATAGGAATGACAACAAGAGAGGCAAGGAGTAGAATTTGGGAACATTTGACTAACATAGATTCAGGTACCCTTACTACCCCCTAGTTTAACGCTTTAAACATAAACATAATCAGAGTGTTGGAAGTCTAAAATGGACTATTATAGAACAATTGAGAATGGGGGCAAAAATGGGGGATCCTGAAAAAATGCTAGCCCAACGAAAAGTCTTCTGGATATTTAAAATACCCGGGTACCACAAGGGTTAAATTCAGAATTCGACCTGATTAATTTTTGGGAGTGAGGTATCCTGTATTTGAAAAATCTTAAGGAGCAGTGGAACCAGTGGAGGATATTTATCTAGGAGAGAGCAGAATATTAGAATTACATTGTCACTTTAATTAAATAATAAAAAGGCGAGACATCTCTTCTAGGAAATAATAATAAATGTAAAATAAATTTAAAATAAATGAAAAGATGGATATGAACAACAAAAAGGACTAGATATGGATTGGAGCATAAAACAATGCAAGGAAATGAATGTATATATTACAGAAATATTATTTCTAAATAAAAATACTGGGACAGATTGTATCCCCATTAAATGTAATTTGAGGGGGTTTGCATAGGATTTATGCTAACTTTAGAGAATAATGACACCCATTCAGTGGTGTAGCGCGGGTTGTTAGCGCCCTGGGAAAGGCAAGTATTGCACCCCCTAACCCATTAGCACTGAATTATTAAACTCAGGGGACCTTTTTTCATAGCATGCCTGGATGACTGACCTCTGCTCTCTATCTCAGATGATCGGATGATCAGGATCGCCAGCATCTGAGTAACTGAGATTGAGCATCTCTCCTGAGTCCTGTCCTACCGTACTTGTAATGACTGTGTCACGTGGTGGACACAAGGCATGCGCGGCAGCATCAGTGACTGTCAGTGGGAGCGGAGGGGGGGGAAGCCACAAACAGCAGCCTGCCATAGTACAGTAGTGCAGCTACATGTCACCACCATCACCACTGATCTGCAGTCTGGACAGTGTTGTGCGCCGCGGGCGCCGGCCGGTATTATGGGCCATATAATATAGCAATCCATTATCCAATGAAGGACATACTGTTGCATACATTATAATGAATTATTATTCATTGCAATGATTATGATTATGTAACAAAGACATAATTATTACAATGAATGAATAATTCAGAAAAAATTATTGAACAAATAATTAATAAAAAAAATAATGCAGTCGTGGTGGGCGGGGCTCAACCACTGCACGGCCTACCGGGCATATGTTCGGTATGCCCGATGTTCAGTCCAGCTGCTTAAATGACAGGCATTCAGAGTGCTGTAATTGCAAAGTTAAAAAGCTAATTTTCCTACTGGCAAGCTGTAGTTAAAGAGGTGCCAAGAGGCAGCCTGACTGTCTGCGCAAGAAAAAATTAAAGCCCTGACAGGCATCTGGTTTGTCTCTGTTTTTTCATCACTGCCCCATTTATCTGCTTTGAACCGGTTGAACCGGGAGTCCCTCTTCCCACACGCTTACCTTATCTTCGCTCTGCTCTAGTGCTCTTCCCTCCTGGCCTGCGTGCTGGGGCGAAGTGACGTTACCACCAGGATGATCACTTTCTCTCGATGACATGCTGATCGCCAGCGCCCGGCGCTGCATGTGAGACAGTGAGAGTGGTGGTGGAGCGCACCTCATGATAAGAAGATGGCTTTTTCAGCTTACCAGCCTTCTTTTGAAATTTTGCGCCCCTAAGAATTTTGCGCCCAGGGCAACCGCCCCTGTGCCCCCCCCCCCCCCACCGTATGCCACTGCACCCATTATTGTGAGCTAATTTTAGCCAATCAAATTGTGTTAAGGGTTTTAAAAATTTAGACTAGCATTGAGGCAAAACATGTAGCTATGAGTACAGCATACGCCGAAATATGTTATCTGATCTTGTCTAAATGCTACACATGTTGGACTGTCTGTATTGCATATTTTAATTTTGTGCATTAAAGTAAAAGCCAATCCTATCATTTTTGAAACGCAAGGATTGACTACTGAAACAAACAAAGGGGGCTTTCATTCATGAAGTATAAGATACTTCATGTAGAAAGCTCCTTTATTTGTTTCAATCGATCACCATTCTTAACTGCTCAGGCAGCCCATGGCAGATCGCTGTTTTGCTTGAGAGATGATATTTTAACCTCTTAGCCAATAGCCGTGCGGTAAATGCGGCTTGGAACTCTTGGGAGCCGGATTTACCGCACGGCTATTGGCTCAGAGTTGAAAACGTCACCTCTTAGCAAGAATTATTTTTTGCTGTGGGCTGCTGTAGCAGCTAAGAACGGCGATCGAGTGAAACAAATAAAGGAGCTTTCTACATAAAGTATCTTATACTTATTTGTTTCAATAGTCAATCCTAGCATTTCAAAAACACAATTGACTTTCACTTTAAAGGATTGTTTTTTTACCTTTATACTGTTGCGGAGCTCCGTTTTTCCTTTTGGACTATTTTCTATATACACATATTAACACGTAAATATATATGTATATAATCATAAACATATATATTTAAATTTGCTGCCATTACCCCTTTTACTGTGCCTTCTCTTACGGCATCAGAATGAGGCTCCCATTGGAGCCTATGGAAGCGCAATGCTTCCCAGCTTTGTTGACAACTTGTAAAACCAGCGCGCATTAGCGTGTGCTGGTGTTACACAGTGGAGCACAAATATCGCTTTCATGAAAGTGATCCACTTGTAATCTGACCCTATATATGTAATCAAATAAAATGTTTAAAAAGTTTTGAACTGTTAAAAAAAAATTGGGGTTCCTATCCCTTTGAATTAACTATGTGCTATGTTATCACATAGAGCAGTGTTGGCGAAGCTTTGCAACACATGTCACAGCCTGCATGCAGAAACCTTTGTGGTGGCATGTGACCCTATGTGCAATGTGTCATGTGATGTTGAACTGTGCATGACTATTGGTTGCAGAAAGAGTGGCAGAAGAGTACAAGTAGTTTATGTGTTATAGTGCTAATTTGAGGGGCTATGTAAACGCTGATAATACTGCATTTCTATTGGTTGGAACCACAGAGTTTCAGATTAAGGAGGAAAATATGATGTGTTCTCTCTTAGGGACTGGTGATCAAGCTCTTCGCTCAGGCAAGATGATCTAAGAGGTCTCGTCATTACGGTGAGGTCCCATAAATAATTTAAAAATTGCAAAATTTGGATTAAGAGATGTTTATCTAGTTATGAAGGACCCTGAATGTGAAGGAGAAACTCCAACATTACAATATAAGGTCTAAAAAATATCATAAAGAGATGAAGTGATTTCTCTCCATGTTGGTGAGAGTTTGATCATTGGCTCTTAAGCCGTACCAAACACAGTGCTTAGCAGGGACAAAGAAACATACGCTGTAATATTGCCATAGTATGGGTGAATGTTCATGCTGCCCAAAGACAGCATTAGTGAAAAAGATAACTGAAGTCTGTGTTTATGTATATATGTATGTATTTATTTATGTATGTGTGTATATTTATGTATGTGTTTATTATGTAGGTATGTAAATATGTATGTATTTATTTATATATGTGTATATATTTATGTATGTGTTTGTCAGGGTATCTGTGAGTTTCAGTAGATAATATATATATATATATATATATATATATATATATATATATATATATATAAAATAAGATCGAATAAGTATGCAATCTATTAAATATTAAATTGGAGCATGCTTAATACCATTGGTGGATACATTCTGTGTATTGCAAGTCTGAGGTCAGAAATTGGGTGCCTTGCTGATTACACATCAGAATTCAGCTCAGACCCCTCTCCCCACTCACTATGCTAAATTACACATTGCAAGCGAGATGTATCAAAACTACAAAGAGTCTGTGTGCAATACCTTTGCTCAGATCAAAATCTATGAATTAAACAATTGCCCTGATACTGACCTAGTTCAGGATGCCCCCTGGGCTAACAGAGACAGAATTCTGCACTGTTTCAGATAAACTAGCAGAATCCCAGGATATTGTAAGCTAACAGATACATGTGATAATCAACATGATGACTCACTAGGTTTCCTTTGAAGGTCCAAAACGCATTCTCGTCTGGGAAAATTGCTAACTCAGATAAATGACTTGTGCCTAATTTTTATATAATTTAAAATACTCAGATGGTATTAACAACTATATATGTTGATCTGAAATATATACTATATTGGATAAATATCTGCTGCATTGAATTATTAGCTACATTGATAAATTTAAAATGTGTCCCAAAATTTCAGAATATATAACATTCTTTTGTTTTTCAAACATCTGATATACAAACTAGGTTCCAGATATGACTAGTAGATACTAATATATAAATGCCTATATAATGTGTGCCCTGAACATATAGCGTATACACTAAATATTAAAATAATATCCACAGATATGCAATATTAATATTAATATGAGATAATAATCAACTGTAAATATAACTATATGAAATTACATCAGACTGCCACTCACAAGGTATGTAATGTGATATTAAGATGGAAATTATAAACTGAGAAAATAGTTGGATCCATGTTGAAAGTATTTTTAAATGCAGTTTCTTCAAATACCACATATTTAGTCTTGAAATACTCAGATTAAATAATATTAAATGGTTCCATACATATTGGACATATTGGTTGCTGATACTGGAAATGTATAAGTGTATTTAATGAACACTTTAAAACATATATATTAATCTGTAGTAGTAACTGATAATGAAACTGTTTTTCTATTGTTTGTCACCCTCCGGTGTTTGATGCGAGAATTGCAATCAAAAGGTATTTGGCTGCTCAGGGAGGCATTTCCCCAAAAACCTATGAGAGACAAGCTTGGATTAGGGGAGTGACCAAATTCTTGTTGGAAGAGAAGGAGGGGTTATATCTTTGATAAAACACAGATTTGTGCTAGTATCTTCTCTTCATTTTTGTTAGGACCATTTATTAGGATAAAAAAGAAAATAATTGAGGCCTGTATCCTTGCAAAATAGTTGAATAATCCTTCTTATATAACCAACAAGGAAGCCCCAGAAAAAGCTGAACTCTCATCTGGTTATTTTGTAAAGTATAAGCGATTGTTAAAGTGAATGTAAATTTTAAAGCTAAAGTGCCCGGTTTTTAAAAATTTGATTAAAAATAGGGGCACTTTAATTCATCAAAATTTACATTTCTCTTGTGTTGTGAAAAAATACTTACCTTTTAAACTTGATAGGCGCTCCAGCTTCCTCCACCTGTCGCAAAGCCTCTTCCTGGTTCTAGAATGATGGATCAGTCATCCTCCAATCACGTTGTTGAATCAGACACTGATTCCCGCGGTAGGGGGAAGCTGTGATTGGAGGATGACCAATCCTGATGTCAGAAATGGCTTGTGACGACCGGGGGAAGCTGAAGCGGCTGTCAAGTTTAAAAGGTAAGTTTTTTTCACAACAAGTAAACTTTTAATTTTGATGAATTAAAGTGTCCCTGTTTTTAATCGAATTTTTAAAAACCGGGCACTTTGCATCAAAATTTACATTCACTTTAAGTATATTTAATATTTAAATCAAGGTATTCTAAAGCTATAGCTAAATTGTAGCTGATATTTGAAGGGGTATTTTATAATCACGTCGCTAGTATTAAATAGACCAGTATATTTAATGTATTAAAGGGACACTGAACCCAATTTTTTTTCTTTTGCGATTCAGATAAAGCAGCAATTTTAAGCAACTTTCTAATGTACTCCTATTATCAATTTTTCTTCGTTCTCTTGCTATCTTTACTTGAAAAAAATGCATCTAAGATGTGTTTTTTTTGTTCAGCACTCTGGACAGCACTTTTTTATTGGTGGGTGAATTTGTCCACCAATCAGCAAGAACAACCCAGGTTGTTCACCAAAAATGGGCCGGCATCTAAACTTACATTCTTCCATTTCAAATAAAGATACCAAGAAAATGAAGAAAAATTGATAATAGGAGTAAATTAGAAAGTTGCTTAAAATTGCATGCTCTATCTGAATCATGAAAGAAACAATTTGGGTTCAGTGTCCCTTTAAGCATACTAGTGCTAAGACAATTTACTATTGAGAAAAGAGTCAGGTATTTATATTTATTAAGTCATTAGAGCTACTGTGATATATTATAAAAATTGCATTTATAAGTGTATTTACATTTCTGGTGGTTTAATTGAATTATTATACATAACCATTTGTGGTCTAAATAGTTTAATTATACTTTTCTGAAAGTCCTCTTATATTTATTAAGATTTAGTAAGATTTGTGTGAGGTATCTTGTTATATTGTTAACTAAGCACTGTTAAAGTAACAGTCCATATTTCGGCATTGGACTAAGAATTGTTTAGAGATATATTTTATGATCTGTTTTGTATAGAATTGTAACAGCATAGATATACTTATATTGGCCATAAGTAATACAATATATAATACGTAAATATAATCATTGTGTCTATAAAGATAACTATTCGGAAAAAAAGGATACAATATTCATTTTTAATAATAATATTGTTTTCAAATTTATAGATATCTCTACAGTGATATTTTGGAGTACACCACGGAGATCTCACTGAAGTGTATTGACAAAGTTGTGCTATATTAATTGTAGATATCGCTGACAATAGTTTTTTACTGCTATTAATTATTAATATTCATAATTACAAGACGTATCAATATTACTGGAGGTTACTGCTAAAATAATAATAAATTATATTGTAACCTAGGATATACAACATTTATTGGTTGGCAACTGCTGAGATAAGAATTGAATGGTCAATCAGTAAAGGACTGAAACAAGAAGTACAAATGTAGCACTCTCAACGTTTGATAATGTATAGTAAGGTATCTGCTAAACACAACTAAAGAATAAAACTTAACTTTTATTTAATAATAAAGATATTAAAAATAAAGGGCAGATGAATGTTAAAATTACAAATTGCTTATTTGGTGCCCAGAAATAAGTTGTGAACAACCAATATTGAGTAATAACCGAATGGTTAAATGGTTGTCACAGTCTAAATACGTTTAAAGGTATACAGAAGTTATTTCAGATAGATGGCCTCAGATATATATATATATATATATATATATATATATACCTCTGGTTACCATAGGCAGGTTGGTACTAGGTAGTAACTTGGATATCATCGGAAGATATACATGTACCTTTTAATACCATAGGAAGTATGTCCCTTTAAATACCATAGGTGTATCTCCCACAGTGGAGAGATAACTGATGAAGGTTACAATATGATACCACTAATGTGTCCTCATTGTAGGAGGACACATCTGTAGCGCCATGAGTATTCCCTCCAGGTAGAGAGAAATGTACCTTTGTTACCGTATAAAGAGAGAAATTGTACTTTGTGATACCCTAAGTACCTGGATACCTTCTAATACCGTTTGTACATTCCCAAATGAGGAGAAATATATTCCCCAAACAAGGAAAAAAAGGGATATCTTGTGGTAACGCAAATATACCCCAGATGGGGAGATATTGCTAAAATGTTATAAATATAATCTCTAACTGGGGATAAGTATACCAGTTTATACCGTAAAAATGATAATACCTGTTAATACCGTAAGTATAACTCAGCAAATAAGAAATAAAGATATAACTATCAATTAATATCAGGATGTTGTATTATTATAATCTCCTGATGGAAATGAGTGTACCTATTGGTACCATAAAGAAGAGGTTACCTGTTAATACTATGAGTATTACTGCAACAAAAAATTGAAAAGTGTATACTTGTTATAATCTCCTAATGGAAATGAGTATACCTGTTAATACCGGTATATATCTAGTGTAACCTCCTAATGGAAATGGGTTTACCTGTTAATACCGTAAAGGAGAGGTTACCTGTTAATACCAGGAATTTTACTCAGAAAAAAATGTTGAAAAAGGTATATCTGTTGATAAGTATACATGTCAATACCGTAAAGATAAGGATACCTGTTAATACCGTGAGTATCACTCAACAAATAGAAGAATGAGATATATATACCTATTATTACCAGGGGTAGTTATGTTCTGATCGGAATAAGTATACCTATTAATACCGTAAAGATATTACCTGTTAATACCGTAAGTATCACTCAAAAATGGAAAAGTGTATACCTATTATGATCTCCTAATGGAGATGAGTATACCTGTTAGTACCATAAAGGAGAGGTTTCCTATTAATACCGTAAGTATTTCTCAACCATGAGTTGAAAAGTTTATACCTATTAATACCATTAGTCATAAGTAAAAAAATATATTTGCTGGGGATAAATCTCCAGATGGAGATAAATATACATATTAGGGCCCTTTGATAAAGCCACCATGGCGAAACGCGTCAGTCGCGTCCCTGCTCCCTCTCCCTTTTTTTAACTAGCATTCTGCTTATTTGTTATCCACGGTATTAACAGGTATATAATTTTCATTTGTTGGTGATACTCACGGTATTAATAGGTATCTACTTCCTTCTGGTACTAATAGGTATATTTATCTCCATCTGGAGATTTATCCCCAGCAAATATATTTTTTTACTTATGACTAATGGTATTAATAGGTATAAACTTTTCAACTCATGGTTGAGAAATACGGTATTAATAGGTAACCTCTCCTTTATGGTACTAACAGGTATACTCATCTCCATTAGGAGATTATAATTGGTATACACTTTTCCATTTTTGAATGATACTTACGGTATTAACAGGTAATCTCTTTATGGTATTAATAGGTATACTTATTCCAATCAGGAGATCAGAACATAACTACCCCTGGTATTAATAGGTATAAACTTTTCAACTCATGGTTGAGAAATACTTACGGTATTAATAGGAAACCTCTCCTTTATGGTACTAACAGGTATACTCATCTCCATTAGGAGATCATAATAGGTATACACTTTTCCATTTTTGAGTGATACTTACGGTATTAACAGGTAATATCTTTACGGTATTAATAGGTATACTTATTCCGATCAGAACATAACTACCCCTGGTAATAATAGGTATATATATCTCATTCTTCTATTTGTTGAGTGATACTCATGGTATTAACAGGTATCCTTATCTTTACGGTATTGACAGGTATACTTATCAACAGATATACCTTTTTCAACATTTTTTTCTGAGTAAAATTCCTGGTATTAACAGGTAACCTCTCCTTTATGGTATTAACAGGTAAACCCATTTCCATTAGGAGGTTACACTAGATATATACCAGTATTAACAGGTATACTCATTTCCATTAGGAGATTATAACAAGTATACACTTTTCAATTTTTTGTTGCAGTAATACTCATGGTATTAACAGGTAACCTCTTCTTTATGGTACCAATAGGTACACTCATTTCCATCAGGAGATTATAATAATAAAACATCCTGGTATTAATTGATAGTTATATCTTTATTTCTTATTTGCTGAGTTATACTTACGGTATTAACAGGTATTATCATTTTTACGGTATAAACTGGTATACTTATCTCCAGTTAGAGATTATATTTATAACATTTTAGCAATATCTCCCCAATATTCCCCAAACAAGGAAAAAGATATCCCTTTTTTTCCTTGTTTGGGGAATATATTTCTCCTCATTTGGGAATGTACAAACGGTATTAGAAGGTATCCAGGTACTTAGGGTATCACAAAGTACAATTTCTCTCTTTATACGGTAATCATGAAATAATTTTTTTGGGGGTTTGCGTACCTTTAATTTGTGCCACTAGGATCAGCCTGGTGTGGTCAGTTCCTTATTATGCTTTATTTGAAGTATTGGAACTTGGAAATCCATAAATTGGTTTCCAGTTGCAGTTTAGGCTCAAAAATGTTTGTTATCGCTGGCATCAAAACAGATTTTCATGGGAGATAAGAACCATAGGCCAAATAAGTCTGCACAAATTTCCTATGAAGTATAAGTTTAAAGGGATAGTAAAGTCCAAATTAAACTTTCATGATTCAGATAGGGCATGTCATTTTAAACAACTTTCTAATTTACTTTTATCATCACATTTGCTTTGTTCTCTTGTTATTCTTAGTTGAAGGATACTACTAGGTAGGCTCATATGCTAATTTCAAAACCCTTGAAGGCCGCCTCTAATTTGAATGCACTTGACAGTTTTTCACAGCTAGAGGGCGTTAGTTCATGTGTTTCATATAGATAACATTGTGCACATGCACGTGAAGTTATTTAAGAGTCACCACTAATTGCTTGAAATGCAAGTCTGTCAAAATATCTGAGATAAGGAGGCAGTCAGCAGAAGATTAGATACAAGGTAATTACAGAGGTAAAAAGTATATTTCTATAACAGTGTTGGTTATGCAAAACTGGGGAATGATAAATAAAGGGGTTATCTATCTTTTTAAACAATAACATTTTTGGTGTTTACTATCCGTTTAATTAATGTGTAGGATAGCCTTATGCTTATCCCAGGTAAGGTCCCCCATTGTGTTTGTCTTTACCACCTGTAATGGAAGTTTATTTCATAATTCAATCACCCTTTCTGTAAAGAAGTGCTTCCTCAAATTACTCCTGAAGCTACTACCTCACAGCCTCAGCTTTATTAAATGCACATTATACACTCGTTTTTTTTCTTTGCATAAATGTTTTGTAGATGATCTATTTATATAGCCCATAAAGATTTTTTTATTTAAAATTGTATAGTTTTGCTTATTTTTAAATAACATTGCTCTGATTTTCAGACTCCTAACCAAGCCCCAAAGTTTTGGGAGAATACCGACAGATACCTACTCCAGCTTGCTCCTGTTTGTGTAAAGGGTCTTTTCATATGCAAAGAAAGGGGGAGGGGGGGGGGGTCTGCTTTTTCCCACGTGCAGTGGGTGTTCCAGTAACCTTTTAAATAGCGCTAAACTGGAAGCTTCTTAGTAGGTTTTTAAATGGTTTTATGCTGGATTTTGAGATCAGTATCTGTGCATATTATTCTTTATAGTAGTGTCTATTACATGCAGTTACAGTGGGGCAAAAAAGTATTTAGTCAGCCACCAATTGTGCAAGTTCTCCCACTTAAGAAGATGAGAGAGGCCTGTAATTTTCATCATAGGTATACCTCAACTATGAGAGACAAAATGTTTAGAGATATATTTTATGATCTGTTTTGTATAGAATTGTAACAGCATAGATATACTTATATTGGCCATAGTAATACAATATATAATACGTAAATATAATCATTGTGTCTATAAAGATAACTATTCGGAAAAAAAGGATACAATATTCATTTTTAATAATAATATTGTTTTCAAATTTATAGATATCTCTACAGTGATATTTTGGAGTACACCACGGAGATCTCACTGAAGTGTATTGACAAAGTTGTGCTATATTAATTGTAGATATCGCTGACAATAGTTTTTTACTGCTATTAATTATTAATATTCATAATTACAAGACGTATCAATATTACTGGAGGTTACTGCTAAAATAATAATAAATTATATTGTAACCTAGGATATACAACATTTATTGGTTGGCAACTGCTGAGATAAGAATTGAATGGTCAATCAGTAAAGGACTGAAACAAGAAGTACAAATGTAGCACTCTCAACGTTTGATAATGTATAGTAAGGTATCTGCTAAACACAACTAAAGAATAAAACTTAACTTTTATTTAATAATAAAGATATTAAAAATAAAGGGCAGATGAATGTTAAAATTACAAATTGCTTATTTGGTGCCCAGAAATAAGTTGTGAACAACCAATATTGAGTAATAACCGAATGGTTAAATGGTTGTCACAGTCTAAATACGTTTAAAGGTATACAGAAGTTATTTCAGATAGATGGCCTCAGATATATATATATATATATATATATATATATATATATATATATATATATATATATACCTCTGGTTACCATAGGCAGGTTGGTACTAGGTAGTAACTTGGATATCATCGGAAGATATACATGTACCTTTTAATACCATAGGAAGTATGTCCCTTTAAATACCATAGGTGTATCTCCCACAGTGGAGAGATAACTGATGAAGGTTACAATATGATACCACTAATGTGTCCTCATTGTAGGAGGACACATCTGTAGCGCCATGAGTATTCCCTCCAGGTAGAGAGAAATGTACCTTTGTTACCGTATAAAGAGAGAAATTGTACTTTGTGATACCCTAAGTACCTGGATACCTTCTAATACCGTTTGTACATTCCCAAATGAGGAGAAATATATTCCCCAAACAAGGAAAAAAAGGGATATCTTGTGGTAACGCAAATATACCCCAGATGGGGAGATATTGCTAAAATGTTATAAATATAATCTCTAACTGGGGATAAGTATACCAGTTTATACCGTAAAAATGATAATACCTGTTAATACCGTAAGTATAACTCAGCAAATAAGAAATAAAGATATAACTATCAATTAATATCAGGATGTTGTATTATTATAATCTCCTGATGGAAATGAGTGTACCTATTGGTACCATAAAGGAGAGGTTACCTGTTAATACCATGAGTATTACTGCAACAAAAAATTGAAAAGTGTATACTTGTTATAATCTCCTAATGGAAATGAGTATACCTGTTAATACCGGTATACATCTAGTGTAACCTCCTAATGGAAATGGGTTTACCTGTTAATACCGTAAAGGAGAGGTTACCTGTTAATACCAGGAATTTTACTCAGAAAAAAATGTTGAAAAAGGTATATCTGTTGATAAGTATACCTGTCAATACCGTAAAGATAAGGATACCTGTTAATACCGTGAGTATCACTCAACAAATAGAAGAATGAGATATATATACCTATTATTACCAGGGGTAGTTATGTTCTGATCGGAATAAGTATACCTATTAATACCGTAAAGATATTACCTGTTAATACCGTAAGTATCACTCAAAAATGGAAAAGTGTATACCTATTATGATCTCCTAATGGAGATGAGTATACCTGTTAGTACCATAAAGGAGAGGTTTCCTATTAATACCGTAAGTATTTCTCAACCATGAGTTGAAAAGTTTATACCTATTAATACCATTAGTCATAAGTAAAAAAATATATTTGCTGGGGATAAATCTCCAGATGGAGATAAATATACATATTAGGGCCCTTTGATAAAGCCACCATGGCGAAACGCGTCAGTGGCGTCCCTGCTCCCTCTCCCTTTTTTTAACTAGCATTCTGCTTATTTGTTATCCACGGTATTAACAGGTATATAATTTTCATTTGTTGGTGATACTCACGGTATTAATAGGTATCTACTTCCTTCTGGTACTAATAGGTATATTTATCTCCATCTGGAGATTTATCCCCAGCAAATATATTTTTTTACTTATGACTAATGTTATTAATAGGTATAAACTTTTCAACTCATGGTTGAGAAATACGGTATTAATAGGTAACCTCTCCTTTATGGTACTAACAGGTATACTCATCTCCATTAGGAGATTATAATTGGTATACACTTTTCCATTTTTGAATGATACTTACGGTATTAACAGGTAATCTCTTTATGGTATTAATAGGTATACTTATTCCAATCAGGAGATCAGAACATAACTACCCCTGGTATTAATAGGTATAAACTTTTCAACTCATGGTTGAGAAATACTTACGGTATTAATAGGAAACCTCTCCTTTATGGTACTAACAGGTATACTCATCTCCATTAGGAGATCATAATAGGTATACACTTTTCCATTTTTGAGTGATACTTACGGTATTAACAGGTAATATCTTTACGGTATTAATAGGTATACTTATTCCGATCAGAACATAACTACCCCTGGTAATAATAGGTATATATATCTCATTCTTCTATTTGTTGAGTGATACTCACGGTATTAACAGGTATCCTTATCTTTACGGTATTGACAGGTATACTTATCAACAGATATACCTTTTTCAACATTTTTTTCTGAGTAAAATTCATGGTATTAACAGGTAACCTCTCCTTTACGGTATTAACAGGTAAACCCATTTCCATTAGGAGGTTACACTAGATATATACCGGTATTAACAGGTATACTCATTTCCATTAGGAGATTATAACAAGTATACACTTTTCAATTTTTTGTTGCAGTAATACTCATGGTATTAACAGGTAACCTCTCCTTTATGGTACGAATAGGTACACTCATTTCCATCAGGAGATTATAATAATAAAACATCCTGGTATTAATTGATAGTTATATCTTTATTTCTTATTTGCTGAGTTATACTTACGGTATTAACAGGTATTATCATTTTTACGGTATAAACTGGTATACTTATCTCCAGTTAGAGATTATATTTATAACATTTTAGCAATATCTCCCCAATATTCCCCAAACAAGGAAAAAGATATCCCTTTTTTTCCTTGTTTGGGGAATATATTTCTCCTCATTTGGGAATGTACAAACGGTATTAGAAGGTATCCAGGTACTTAGGGTATCACAAAGTACAATTTCTCTCTTTATACGGTAACAAAGGTACATTTCTCTCTACCTGGAGGGAATACTCATGGCGCTACAGATGTGTCCTCCTACAATGAGGACACATTAGTGGTATCATATTGTAACCTTCATCAGTTATCTCTCCACTGTGGGAGATACACATATGGTATTTAAAGGGACATACTTCCTATGGTATTAAAAGGTACATGTATATCTTCCAATGATATCCAAGTTACTACTACCTAGTACCAACCTGCCTATGGTAATTAACCAGAGGTATGTATATATATACATACCATTTAACCATTTAACCATTCGGTTATTACTCAATATTGGTTGTTCACAACTTATTTCTGGGCACCAAATAAGCAATTTGTAATTTTAACATTCATCTGCCCTTTATTTTTAATATCTTTTTTATTAAATAAAAGTTAAGTTTTATTCTTTAGTTATGTTTAGCAGATACCTTACTATACATTATTAAATGTTGAGAGTGCTACATTTGTACTTCTTTTTTCAGTCCTTTACTGATTGACCTTTCAATGTTCATTAGTACAAGCACCAGTCCCTGGAAACAAATGCTAACAAAGCTTGAATATATATGGGAACGTTTGTCATTTCTAATAAGTAGTGCCATTGGTTTCATTGCTAAAGTGCTGAGATAAGTACACTAACATGTTTATTATGTAGGTGGGTATATATGTATGTATTTATTTATGTATGTATGTGTGTATATATTTATGTATGTGTTTATTATGTAGGTATGTATATATGTATGTATTTATGTATGTATGTGTATGTATATATTTATGCATGTGTTTATTATGTAGGTATGCAAATATGTACTTATTTATATATGTATGTGTGTATATATATTTATGTATGTGTTTATTATATAGGTGTGTATAAATGTATGTATTTATTTATGTATGTATGTGTGTATATATTTATGTATGTGTTTATTATGTAGGTATGTATATATGTATGTATTTATGTATGTATGTGGTGTATATATTTATGTATGTGTGTATTATGTAAGTATGTATTTATGTATGTATGTGGTGTATATATTTATTTATGTATGTGTGTATTATGTAAGTTTGTATGTATGTATGTGGTGTATATATTTATTTATGTATGTGTGTATTATGTAAGTATGTATATATATATGTATGTATTTATTTATGTATGTGGTATATATATTTATGTATGTGTGTATAATGTAAGTATGTACAGTATATATGTATGTATGTTGTGTATATATTTATTTATGTATGTGTGTATTATGTATGTATACATGTATGTATCTAGTTATTTATGTATTTATCTATGTGTTGAATATATGTATGTGTGTATTATGTATGTATATATGTATATATGTAGGTATGTATGTATTTATGTATGTATGTGGTGTATATATTTATGTATGTGTGTATTATGTAAGTATGTATATATGTATGTGTGTATTATGTATGTATGTATATATGTATGTATTTATGTATGTGGTGTATATATTTATGTATGTGTGTATTATGTAAGTATGTATATATGTATGTGTGTATTATGTACGTATGTATATATATGTATGTATTTATGTATGTATGTGGTGTATATATTTATGTATGTGTGTATGTGTGTATTATGTAAATATGTATATATGTATGTGTGTATTATGTATGTATGTATGTATATATGTATGTATTTATGTATGTGGTGTATATATTTATGTATGTGTGTATTATGTACGCATGTATATATGTATGAATTTATGTATGTATGTGGTGTATATATTCTATAAAACTGCATATAATGCTTCAGTCTTGTGCAGGCTCCTACCTGTTTTTCAGAAAAGGATACAGAGAGAATGTCATAAATTTGATAAATGAACTAAATTGGAAAGTTTTTTTTTAAATGTTATACTATGGGGTAGATTTATCAAACCCCGGATGGACATGATTCACTATAGCAAATCCTGTCTGCCCTGCATCACTAAATGCTGAAAGCATACACTGACGGCATTTAACATTGCACAAGCATTTCTGGAGAAATACTTGTGCAATGCCGCCCCTTGCAGATTTGCAGCCAATCGGTCGCTAGCAGGAGGTGTCAATCAACCCGATCGTATCTGATTGGGATGATTGTTGTACGCCACCTCAGAGGTGGAAGATGAGTTAAGGAGCAGCGGTCTTATGACCGCTGCTTCTTAACTTATGTTTCCGGCGAACCATAAACATCGGGCGGAGCAAACAACATCCGCTTCTTGATAAATCTCCCCCTAAATTTGAATCATGAAATAATTTTTTTGGGGGTTTGCGTACCTTTAATTTGTGCCACTAGGATCAGCCTGGTGTGGTCAGTTCCTTATTATGCTTTATTTGAAGTATTGGAACTTGGAAATCCATAAATTGGTTTCCAGTTGCAGTTTAGGCTCAAAAATGTTTGTTATCGCTGGCATCAAAACAGATTTTCATGGGAGATAAGAACCATAGGCCAAATAAGTCTGCACAAATTTCCTATGAAGTATAAGTTTAAAGGGATAGTAAAGTCCAAATTAAACTTTCATGATTCAGATAGGGCATGTCATTTTAAACAACTTTCTAATTTACTTTTATCATCACATTTGCTTTGTTCTCTTGTTATTCTTAGTTGAAGGATACTACTAGGTAGGCTCATATGCTAATTTCAAAACCCTTGAAGGCCGCCTCTAATTTGAATGCACTTGACAGTTTTTCACAGCTAGAGGGCGTTAGTTCATGTGTTTCATATAGATAACATTGTGCACATGCACGTGAAGTTATTTAAGAGTCACCACTAATTGCTTGAAATGCAAGTCTGTCAAAATATCTGAGATAAGGAGGCAGTCAGCAGAAGATTAGATACAAGGTAATTACAGAGGTAAAAAGTATATTTCTATAACAGTGTTGGTTATGCAAAACTGGGGAATGATAAATAAAGGGGTTATCTATCTTTTTAAACAATAACATTTTTGGTGTTTACTATCCGTTTAATTAATGTGTAGGATAGCCTTATGCTTATCCCAGGTAAGGTCCCCCATTGTGTTTGTCTTTACCACCTGTAATGGAAGTTTATTTCATAATTCAATCACCCTTTCTGTAAAGAAGTGCTTCCTCAAATTACTCCTGAAGCTACTACCTCACAGCCTCAGCTTTATTAAATGCACATTATACACTCGTTTTTTTTCTTTGCATAAATGTTTTGTAGATGATCTATTTATATAGCCCATAAAGATTTTTTTATTTAAAATTGTATAGTTTTGCTTATTTTTAAATAACATTGCTCTGATTTTCAGACTCCTAACCAAGCCCCAAAGTTTTGGGAGAATACCGACAGATACCTACTCCAGCTTGCTCCTGTTTGTGTAAAGGGTCTTTTCATATGCAAAGGAAGGGGGAGGGGGGGGTCTGCTTTTTCCCACGTGCAGTGGGTGTTCCAGTAACCTTTTAAATAGCGCTAAACTGGAAGCTTCTTAGTAGGTTTTTAAATGGTTTTATGCTGGATTTTGAGATCAGTATCTGTGCATATTATTCTTTATAGTAGTGTCTATTACATGCAGTTACAGTGGGGCAAAAAAGTATTTAGTCAGCCACCAATTGTGCAAGTTCTCCCACTTAAGAAGATGAGAGAGGCCTGTAATTTTCATCATAGGTATACCTCAACTATGAGAGACAAAATGTGGAAACAAATCCAGACAATCACATTGTCTGATTTGGAAATAATTTATTTGCAAATTATGGTGGAAAATAAGTATTTGGTCAATATCAAAAGTTCATCTCAATACTTTGTTATATATCCTTTGTTGGCAATGACAGAGGTCAAACGTTTTCTGTAAGTCTTCACAAGGTTGTCACACACTGCTGCTGGTATGTTGGCCCATTCCTGCATGCAGATCTCCTCTAGAGCAGTGATGTTTTGGGGCTGTCGCTGGGCAACACGGAATTTCAACTCCCTCCAAAGGTTTTCTATGGGGTTGAGATCTGGAGACTGGCTAGGCCACTCCAGGACCTTGAAATGCTTCTTACGAAGCCACTCCTTCGTTGCCCGGGCGGTGTGTTTGGGATCATTGTCATGTGAAAGCCACGTTTCATCTTCAATGCCCTTGATGATGGAAGGAGGTTTGCACTCAAAATCTCACGATACATGGCCCCATTCATTCTTTCATGTACACGGATCAGTCATCCTGTTCCCTTTGCAGAGAAACAGCCCCAAAGCATGATGTTGCCACCCCCATGCTTCACAGTAGGTATGGTGTTCTTTGGTTGCAACTCGGCATTCTCTCTCCTCCAAACATGATGAGTTGTGTTTCTACCAAACAGTTCTACTTTGGTTTCATCTGACCATATGACATTCTCCCAATCCACTTCTGGATCATCGAAATGCTCTCTAGCATACTTCAGACGGGCCCGAACATGTACTGGCTTAAGCAGGGGGACAGGTCTGGCACTGCAGGATCTGAGTCCCTGGCGGCGTAGTGTATTACTGACGGTAACCTTTGTTACGTTGGTCCCAGCTTTCTGCAGGTCATTCACTAGGTCCCCCCTGTGTGGTTCTGGGATGTTTGCTCACCATTCTTGTTATCATTTTGACCCCACGGGGTGAGATCTTGCGTGGAGCCCCAGATCGAGGGAGATTAACAGTGGTCTTGTATGTCTTCCATTTTCTAATTATTTCTCCCACAGTTGATTTCTTCACACCAAGCTGCTTGCCTATTGCAGATTCAGTCTTCCCAGCCTGGTGCAGGTCTACAATTTTGTTTTTGGTGTCCTTCAACAGCTCTTTGGTCTTCACCATAGTGAAGTTTGGAGTGTGACTGTTTGAGGTTGTGGACAGGTGTCTTTTATACTGATAACAAGTTCAAACAGGTGCCATTAATACAAGTAATGAGTGGAGGACAGAGGAGCCTCTTAAAGAAGAAGATACAGGTCTGTGAGAGCCAGAAATCTTGCTTGTTTGTAGGTGACCAAATACTTATTTTCCACCATAATATGCAAATAAATTCTTTCCAAATCAGACAATGTGATTGTCTGGATTTGTTTCCACATTTTGTCTCTCATAGTTGAGGTATACCTATGATGAAAATTACAGGCCTCTCTCATCTTCTTAAGTGCGAGAACTTGCACAATTGGTGGCTGACTAAATACTTTTTTGCCCCACTGTATATGAAAATTAGTGTATACTGTCCCTTTAGGACCCTTAAAAAACTTAAATGTATACAGAACACAATTTTTTCTCTCTCATGATTTAGATAGAGCATGCAATTTTAAGCAACTTTCTAATATATTCCTATTATCAATTCTTCTTTGTTCTCTTGGTATCTTTATTTAAAAAAGCAGGAATGTAAGCTTACGAGCCGGCACATCTTTGGTTCAGAACCTGGGTAGCACTTGCTGATTGGTGGCTAAATTTATATTGGAGGCCATGTCACCTCTTTCCCTTCTCTCCTCTAAACTATACATATTTAGGTCATCTGGCTTTTTTTGTCAGTTTTTTATACATTGTATCCGAATGGAGCTTGAGGGCCCGTGTTTCTGGCGAGTCTTCAGACTCACCAGAAACACCAGTTATGAAGCAGCGGTCTAAAGACTGCTGCTCCATAACCCTGTCCGCCTGCTCTGATGAGGCGGACAGGAATCGCCGGAAATCAACCCGATCGAGTACGATCGGGTTGATTGACACCCCCCTGCTGGTGGCCAATTGGCTGTAGGGGGCAGCGTTGCACCAGCAGCTCTTGTGAGCTGCTGGTGCAATGCTGAATACGGAGAGCGTATTGCTCTCCACATTCAGCAAGGTCTTGTGGACCTGATCTGCACTGTTGGATCAGGTCCGCAAGACCTGTGATAAATAGGCCCCACTGCCTCTAGAACTGAACACAATACTCAAGATGAGGCCTAACTAAAGTTCTGCAAAGTGGCATAAGAACCTTACTATTTCTGCTACAAATACCTTTACATATGCAACCAAGCATTCTACTGGCCTAACTTGATGCAATACTACATTGTTTACTACATTTTAAATCATCTGAAATAATAATTCCCAAGTCCAGTGCTTCTTTTTTTTTAACAGTCAGGAAAGTAATTGAGTCTATATATATTTTGCACTTTGTGGTGTTGAACTTTAGATTCCAGTCATTTATCCAAGCCTCCAATATTTTTATATCACTTTTCCTTTGGTCCAACCCCCTCGGAACGTCAACTCTTTTACAAATTTTAGAGCTCCTCACATCTAATTACATTTATAAAAATGTGCACAATGTATATTAAACAAATTACTTATTTTATTTAAACAACAAAGCATCAACGATAAAACAGCATATACAAAAGTTAAAAAAAATAATAAAATAAACCATTTAAATTCAAATATTCCATGTTAATATTTGAGTGTTATAGTAAATATTCATATGTTATATTTGTTATTAATATGCTAACATTTGTTCTATGGAAATGTTCAAATGGTAGAAGGAATATCAAGGGAAACATCTAACATAACAACGTATGAACAGCACAACAAAACTCAAACCTTTCATGATTCAGATAGTGCATTCGATTTTAAACAACTTTTTAATTTACTTCCATTATAAATTTTTCTTCATTTTCTTGGGATCTGTTGTTGAAAAGCAGGGACGTAATGCTTAGGAGCGGGTCCATTTCTGGGGCACTATATGGCAGCAGTTTTGCAAGAATGTTATCCATTTACAAGAACACTAGATGGCAGCACTATTTCCTGTCATGTAGTGCTCTAGACGCCTACCTAGGTATCTCTTCAACGCAGAATATCATGGGAATGAAGCACATTTGATAATAGAAGTACATTGGATGGAAACTTTGTTTAAAATGTTGTACTCTGTCTAAATCACAAAGTAACATTTTAGGTTTCAAAACCCTTTAATTAAATACTAGTGCAATTAAGGTAGAATATATTGTGTTTTCTCCAAGGACTTTTTTAATGGTCGTTCCACCTGGTTGATTTTATTCACTACCCAGCTAAAATTTAAGACAAATTAACTTAAAATAAAATATTTCAATGTTTATTGCACAAATAATCATTACATAAATATATGCTATATTATGTAATTAGTTTGTGCTTTGGATAGCTGGCACATTTTTTGTGTGAAAAGACCTAAAGCAAGTGCAGTGTCCTTCATCTGAAGGTCCATAATAGAATGAGACATGTTCTAGAACTAAAGCAAGTGCAAAGTCCTTCACCAGAAGGTCCATAATAGATGAGACGTTCTAGAACTAAAGCAAGTGCAATGCCCTTCATCTGAAGGTCCACAATAGATGAGACATGAACTAGACCTAAAGCAAGTGCAATGTTCTTCAGCTGAAGGTCCATAATATATGAGACATGAACTATAACTAAAGCAAGTGCAATGTCCTTTATCTGAAGGTCCACAATAGATGAGACATGATCTAGAACTAAAGCAAGTACAATGTCCTACATCAGAAGGTCCATAATACATTAGACATGAACTAGAACTAAAGCAAGTACAATGTCCTACACCAGAAGCTCCATAATAAATTAGATATGATCTTGAAGTAAAGCAAGTACAATGTCCTTCACCAGAAGGTCCATAATAAATTAAACATGATCTAGAACTACAATCTTTCTAATAATTATGGAGTCTTCAAAATATTTTTTTTGTGCCCAATGACAACACATTTTATGACACCCGTGGCACCATTTAGGACATTAAATCCATAAGTTAACAATGTTATTTGGGACAGCAACAAATGTCTTGTGATCATGTTGTCATAAAGACAAACTGAGCATTATGGGATCTGTTGGGACACAGCTTAATTTATCGGGGGCCAACGCCCTACAGATTTTCAGTAGTTTCTTGTTTCCTTTGGAAACTGCTGAGATTTTTGTCCCATAGTTTCCAGTAGCTGCCCTTCTTAGCCAATAGCCTTTCATGCTTCCCCTGCTCCACGATACGACCACCTTCCATGACTAATATCTGATCTGCTTTCTCCACCATGCTGATCCTGTGAGAAATGATCAGTACCGTCCTATGTCGAGGGCCATCAAAAAGCGTGCTCCGCACCTAATAGGAAAAACAAGTTTATATATTACCAGGGCACTTGCAGAGGTTGGCACAATAATTGTACTTTTTAGGAGAAAGATGGCTGGAGCTTGGCACAGTCTGAGTATGGATAGAAGCTATGAATCTTTGTCTTGTGAGGGTTAGTGTCACAATCACTATGTGAGGAAGGAAGCTTCCATTAATACTGTCAGATGGAAATTACCTACATATCCACTGTGAGTGCTGAGGAAACTAAAATATCCACTATGTGAGGTGACAGGAGGCTGGTGATTCTATTGACTGAGGGTGCTGGTTGTTATTTAAATTGTTTTAAGTGGCACTATTGCTTATATGTTTGTGGAGTCTGGCATATTGAAAGTGTGTGGATAGCAGCTTGCTCTTTTTGTGAGGGTGGAACCTGGCATATTTATAGTATGATACTGGGTGATGGTACTTTCATTGTGTGATGGTGGATGTTGGCACTTTCATAGTAGGGGGCTGGGGGGTTTCAATTCCATTTTGTGAGGGTGCAGGACGGTATATTTACAGTGTGAAGGTGGGGATGGTACTGTGTCAGAGTAGATTCTGTCACTGTGGTAGATAGGCTAGTACTGCTACTAAGTGAGATTATATGGAGACTGGTACCTCTGCTGCATGAGGGTAACATTTGTACTGTATAAGGGCAGAGGTTGCTGCATCAACTGTGCAAGGATGGGGATTGGCATATGCAATGTGAGAGGTAAGAGACTGGCACCTCCTCTGTGTGTGATGGCAAGCTGACACTTGTACTGGGCTAGATTCACTAAACAGATGAGATTAGTTAAGAGTTTTAAAGAGTAAAAGCAGAGAGTGTGTAAATGCTGTTACTATATCTAGTGGATACAAATTGTGTCCTCTTGGTCTGTGACTCATATCTACACTAATCATCCTGAGCTCACCTTATGCTCACTCTCTGTATCCAGAGCACTTGTGGCATCATCCAGAATCAAGACCTGAGGATCTCTCAGCAGAGCTCTTGCCAGGGCCACACGCTGCTTCTGCCCCCCAGAGAGAAGACCACCTTTCTGTCCAGCATCTGAAAAAATTATACACCATGACTATTAACATACACACATTACATTGTCAAAATCCTATATGTGCAACATTTAAAGGTATGAAGCTCACACAAAGCTATGTAATGCTTTTATAGTTGAGGGGTGAGTTATTCTATCTATCTATCTATCTATCATCTCTATCTGTAAATCTATCAATTTATTCTCAATCTATGCTTATCTGTATCTAACTATCTGTAAATGTATCCATTTATTCTCAATCTATGCTTGTCTGTATCTATCTATCTATCTATCTATCTATCATCTGTAAATCTATCCATTTAATCTCTCAATCTACGCTTATCTGTATATATCTATTTGTCTGTAAGCCTGTCTGCCTGATCTATCTATCTATCTATCTATCTATCTATCTATCATCTATCTGTCTGTCTATCTCAGCTTCCCCTGTCATGGAAAATGTGTCTGCTCACACCTGACTCCACCCAACCCTGCTAATGATACGTTAGCCCTGCCCACTACACAACCATGCTCCTCCCCACTTTTTGTGGCCAGCCCCATCCACCAAACACCAGTGGTACATTACCCATAAGTCTCCCTTGTCTCCCTGTCCCAGAAAAGCCACCAAGAAATATTGGCTGGTATGTACTAAAATGGCCCATATTCAGTTACTTGCTGCTGGAAACATTATCTTATGCTACTAAACGTACAACAGTATCAGCCCTATAGCTCAGGTCAATATTATCTCCTTATGTTAGAATTTGTATCAGAATTAGGTCTCCAGCCACATGCATCAGTATTCCCAGATTGCATTAGTATTAAATATTGTTTTATGCATGCCCCCAATAGCTTATCTTTTCTGTTATAATTCAATAACAATGGACTTTTCATATCTATATTAATATTTTCAAGGGACTTAACACACGTTTAGGTTATAATACACAGTGTCTGATTGTGCATAGAAAAAAAACATAAATTATGCTTACCTGATAATTTCATTTCCTTCTGTATGAGGAGAGTCCACGGCATTCGTTAATGTTGGGAAATACTGAACCTGGCCACCAGGAGGAGGCAAAGACACCCCAACCAAAGGCTTAAATACGCCCCCTACTTCCCTCATATCCCAGTCATTCTGCCAAGGAAACAAGGAACAGTAGGAGAAATATCACGGTATAAATGGTGCCGGAAGAGAAAAACTAATTTTGGTATGCCCATCAGAGTATATGGGCGGGGGCTGTGGACTCTCCTCATACAGAAGGAAATTAATTATCAGGTAAGTATAATTTATGTTTTCCTTCTTAATATGAGGAGAGTCCACTGCATCATTCCTTACTGTTGGGAAAACTATACCCAAGCTCTAGAGGACACTGAATGATAACGGGAGGGGTAAAAGAGAGGCGGACCCTAATCGGAGGGCACCACAGCCTGCAAAACCTTTCTCCCAAAAGCTGCTTCCGCTGAAGCAAAAAACGTCAAACTTGTAGAATTTTGAAAAAGTATGTAAGGAGAACCAGGTAGCCGCCTTACAAATCTGATCCATAGAGGCCTCGTTCTTAAAGGCCCAAGAGGAAGGCACCGCTCTAGTGGAATAAGCTGTAATCCTCTGAGGAGGTCTAAGTCCCGCTGACTCGTAAGCTAAGCGTATAACACTCCTCAACCAAACAGATAAGGAAGTCAAAGAAGCCTTCAGACACTTACGCTTCCCAGGGTAGATAACAAACAAGGAAGACGTTTGCCTAAAATCCTTAGTAGCTTGAAGATAAAACTTCAATGCTCGAACCACATCCAGATTATGAAGTAAACGTTCCTTCGAAGAACGATTAGGACATAAGGAAGGAACCACAATCTCCTGATGATGTTACGATCAGACACCTCCTTAGGGAGAAAACCTAAGCTGGTACGTAGAATAGCCTTATCAGTATGGAACACCAGATAAGGAGGCTCACTTTGCAAGGCAAACTCTATGTGCTGACACAATAGCCAATAGAAAAAGAACCTTCCAGGACAACCAAATGCATAGGCTCACATAGAGTTCATTGAAAAACTTAAGAACAAGATTCAAACTCCAAGGAGGAGCATTAGATCTAAACACAGGTATGATCCTAATCAAAGCCATAACGAAAGATTCCACATCAGGGAGTTCTGTGAGCCTCTTGTGCAGCAAAACAGATAGGGCCGAAATCTGTCCCCTCAGAGAACTGGCAGAAAGGCCCTTCTCCAGACCCTCCTGGAGAAAAGAAAGTATCCTGCCAGCCTTAACCTTGTGCCAGGCTAAACCATGCTATTCACACTAGAATAAGTAAGCTCTCCACACCTTATGATAGATGCGACAAGTAACAGGCTTACGAGCCTGAATAAGAGAATCAAAAACCCTCTCAGAGAAACCTCTCTTGGCTAGGACTAAGCGTTCAATCTCCACGCAGTCAGCATCAGAGAATCTAGACTTTGATGAACAAAAGGACCCTGTTCCAGCAGATCCCTGCAACAAGGTAGCTTCCACGGAGATGAGGACATCCCCACCAGGTCCGCGAACCACATCCTTCGCGGCCACAATGGAGCAATCAGTATCACTGATGCCCGCTCCTGCTTGATGCAGGCCACTACACGAGGAAGAAGTGGTAACGGCTGGAAAATATAAATCAGGTTGAACCTCCAAGGCACTGCTAATGCATCTATTAGCTCCACCTGAGGATCCCTGGACCGCGACCCATATCTGGGTAACTTGGAATTGATATGGGACGCCATGAGATCTATCTCCGGTGTCCCCAATTTGTTGCAAATCTCTGCAAACACCTCGAGATGGAGAGACCATTCCCCCGGATGAAAGGATTGACTGCTGAGGAAATCCGCCTCCCATTTGTCCACACCTGGAATGTGGATCGCTGATGACGAGCAGTTGTGGGTCTCCACCCACTCCAGAATCTGAGATAATTCCCTCATTTCTAGGGAGCTTCTCGTCCCCCCTGATGGTTGATGTAAGCCACAAGGTTATGTTGTCTGATTGGAATCTGATAAACTGGGACGAAACCAGAAGAGGTCAAGCTTCAGAGCATTGAATATTGCCCGAAGTTCCAGAATGTTGATCGGGAAGAAGAATTCCTCTCAAGTCCACCGGCCCTGTGCCCTCCTGGCACCCCAAATAGCTCCTTATCCTGATAGACTTGCGTCCGTAGTCACAATCTCCCAGGATGGTCTCAAGAAGGATGTCCCTTGGGACAGGTGATCTGGACAGAGCCACCAGGAGAGTAATTCTCTTGATCGCCCTTCAACTGTCTCAGCATGCACAACTGTAGTGGTCTGAGATTGAATGTGGCAAAAGGAACGATGTCCATGCTGGACACCATGAGCCCAAACACCTCCATACACCAAGTCACAGAGGGCCTTAAGGAGGTCTGGAGGGTAAGACAAGCAGAAGTTAGCTTGTAACGACTCTGGTCTGTAAGGAATATCCTCATAGATATGGAGTCTATTATTGTACCCAGGAATTCCACCCTGGTACTGGGAATAAGAGAACTCTTTTCTAAGTTTATCTTCCAACCGTGAGATCGAAGAAGAAACAGAAGAGACTTCAAATGGTCTTCTGCCAGACGATAAGATGGTGTGTGAACCAGAATATTGTCTAAGTATGGAGCTACTGCTATACCTCTGGTTCTGGTCACTGCTAGCAGAGCCCCTAGAACCTTCGTAAAAACTTATGGAGCAGTAGCTAGACCAAACGGAAGTGCAATAAACTGGAAGTGCTGGTCCAGGAAAGCAAACCTTAGGAATTTGAAGTGTTCCTTGTGGATTGGAACGTGAAGGTAAGCATCCTTCAAGTCTATTGTGGTCATGAACTGTCCTTCCTAAACTAGGGGAAGGATGGACCTTATCGTCTCTATCTTGAACGAGGGGACAGATAGGAATTTGTTTAAGCACTTTAGGTCCATAATCGGGCGGAAAGTTCCCTCCTTCTTTAGGACCACAAAAAGGTTTGAATAGTATCCCAAACCTCTTTCTGCGAGAGGTACCGGGACAATGACTCATAGGGAGGAGAGATCCCTCACATACCCCAGAAAGGCTTCTCTCTTTTCTGGTCTGAAAGACTTGAAACCTATCTTGTATCCCTGAGCAATGACCTCCAAGACCCATGGGTCTTTAACGTCCAAAGCCAAGCATCCGAAAAGAGCGACAGTCTGGCCCCTAAGTGATACAGAACCGGATCGGGGGCTGCCCCTTCATGCCGACTCTGTCTCGGCAGGTTTCTAGCTCTGCTTGGATTTATTCCAGGACTGAGCTGGCTTCCAAGTACCCTTGGATTGCTCGGGCTTTGCAGAGGGCTGCTGATGTTGGGATTTATCAGAACAAAAGACTGTAGGGTGCGCAACTTGCAGGCGGGTATACCGTGGCCTCCTCACAATATAAACAGGTATAAGATTTACGTAAAGAGGGAGTACCCTCTAATGCATCAGAATCCTTCATAGCTTGCACTTATAAAGCAGACTATAGAAAATAAGATAAAAACTGCACCTTTATACCCCCAATGGCTGGGGCACTCACCACCTCCTATGACCCAGGCCAAACAGAGAAACCGCTTCATCTCCGGTAAACTGCAGGGTCAGGAAAGAGGAAATCAGTGTAACCACACCCAGTCACATGGTGCGCAATGCAGGACCGCCCCTGCTATAGGAAAAAAAAGCGCCAAGCTTTACAAGCTGTGCAGCTTCCAAAAACGAAAGTAAAACCTGTACGTTCCAACATCTGCCTGAGCCTCATCTCACACATGTTGCAGCATAATCATAATAAAATAAATTATGTGATTAATACCCCCTGTTCAATAAACTGTCTTCTTGCGTTATCATATGTGAATAAAAAAATGAAACGATCTTAATGGAATCTATGTCGTGGAACAGAAACACAACCTCTCAAGTTTGACAGTCTTATAGCATCGCTCCTGACATGGACTTGAGTGATGGAAGCAGGCAGTGAAACTCATCAACACTGATTGCTTAGGAGCTGTTAATACGAGTCTGGATGGGTTCGCAGAAAGACTGTCCCTGCATTTCCAGATTCTATCATTCGCCAATGCTCTCACCGAGAGGCTGACAAGACTACTTAAAACTCCAGTCCCATTTCGAGGGTAGATACACTTCATAAGGAACTACTCTGCCAACCTCCTGTGATGAAAGGCAAAGAATTACTGGTATATGAGGGAAGTAGGGGGAGTATTTAAGCCTTTGGCTGGGGTGTCTTTGCCTCCTCCTGGTGGCCAGGTTCAGTATTTCCCAACAGCAAGGAATGATGCTGTGGACTCTCCTCATATTAAGAAGGAAATACTTTATAATATATTGTTATTATTTATTTATAGGAGCTCAGGAGCGTCCACGTGTCTTTAGATCTCTATGGCCTAGATTTGGAGTTCGGCGGTAGCCGTCAAAACCAGCGTTAGAGGCTCCTAACGCTGGTTTTGGGCGCCCGCTGGTATTTGGAGTCAGTGATTAAAGGGTCTAACGCTCACTTTTCAGCCGCGACTTTTCCATACCGCAGATCCCCCTACGCCATTTGCGTATCCTATCTTTTCAATGGGATCTTTCTAACGCCGGTATTTAGAGTCGTTTCTGAAGTGAGCGTTAGAGCTCTAACGACAAAATTCCAGCCGCCTGAAAATAGCAGGAGTTAAGAGCTTTCTGGCTAACGCCGGTTCATAAAGCTCTTAACTACTGTACCCTAAAGTACACTAACACCCATAAACTACCTATGTACCCCTAAACTGAGCTCCCCCCACATCGCCGCCACTCGATTTAAATTTTTAACCCCTAATCTGCCGACCGCCACCTACGTTATACTTATGTACCCCTAATCTGCTGCCCCTAACACCGCCGACCCCTATATTACATTTATTAACCCCTAACCTGCCCCCCACAACGTCGCCGCCAGCTACTTAAAATAATTAACCCCTAATCTTCCGACCGCAAAGCGCCGCCACCTACGTTATCCCTATGTACCCCTAATCTGCTACCCCTAACACCGCCGACCCCTATATTATATTTATTAACCCCTAATCTGCCCCCCTCAACGCCGCCGACACCTGCCTACACTTATTAACCCCTAATCTGCCGAGTGGACCTGAGCGCTACTATAATAAAGTTATTAACCCCTAACCCGCCTCACTAACCCTATCATAAATAGTATTAACCCCTAATCTGCCCTCCCTAACATCGCCGACACCTACCTTCAATTATTAACCCCTAATCTGACGACCGGAGCTCACCGCTATTCTAATAAATTGATTAACCCCTAAAGCTAAGTCTAACCCTAACACTAACACCCCCCTAACTTAAATATAATTTACATCTAACGAAATAAATTAACTCTTATTAAATAACTTATTCCTATTTAAAGCTAAATACTTACCTGTAAAATAAATCCTAATATAGCTACAATATAAATTATAATTATATTATAGCTATTTTAGGATTAATATTTATTTTACAGGCAACTTTGTAATTATTTTAACCAGGTACAATAGCTATTAAATAGTTAAGAACTATTTAATAGTTACCTAGTTAAAATAATAACAAATTTACCTGTAAAATAAATCCTAACCTAAGATATAATTAAACCTAACACTACCCTATCAATAAATTAATTAAATAAACTACCTACAATTACCTACAATTAACCTAACACTACACTATCAATAAATTAATTAAACACAATTCCTACAAATAAATACAATTAAATAAACTAGCTAAAGTACAAAAAATAAAAAAGAACTAAGTTACAAAAAATAATAAAATATTTACAAACATAAGAAAAATATTACAACAATTTTAAACTAATTACACCTACTCTAAGCCCCCTAATAAAATAACAAAGCCCCCCAAAATAAAAAATTCCCTACCCTATTCTAAATTAAAAAGTTACAAGCTCTTTTACCTTACCAGCCCTGAACAGGGCCCTTTGCGGGGCATGCCCCAAGGATTTCAGCTCTTTTGCCTGTAAAAAAAAACATACAATACCCCCCCCCCAACATTACAACCCACCACCCACATACCCCTAATCTAACCCAAACCCCCCTTAAATAAACCTAACACTAAGCCCCTGAAGATCTTCCTACCTTGTCTTCACCATACCAGGTTCACCGATCCGTCCTGGCTCCAACATCTTCATCCAACCCAAGCGGGGGTTGGCGATCCATCATCCGGTGCTGAAGAGGTCCAGAAGAGGCTCCAAAGTCTTCCTCCTATCCGGCAAGAAGAGGACATCCGGACCGGCAAACATCTTCTCCAAGCGGCATCTTCAATCTTCTTCCATCCGGTGCGGAGCGGGTCCATCTTGAAGCAGGCGACGCGGATCCATCCTCTTCTTCCGTTGTCTCCCGACGAATGACGGTTCCTTTAAGGGACGTCATCCAAGATGGCGTCCCTCGAATTCCGATTGGCTGATAGGATTCTATAAGCCAATCGGAATTAAGGTAGGAATTTTCTGATTGGCTGATGGAATCAGCCAATCAGTATCAAGTTCAATCCGATTGGCTGATCCAATCAGCCAATCAGATTGAGCTCGCATTCTATTGGCTTTTCCGATCAGCCAATAGAATGCGAGCTCAATCTGATTGGCTGATTGGATCAGCCAATCGGATTGAACTTGATTCTGATTGGCTGATTCCATCAGCCAATCAGAAAATTCCTACCTTAATTCCGATTGACTGATAGAATCCTATCAGCCAATCGGAATTCGAGGGACGCCATCTTGGATGACGTCCCTTAAAGGAACCGTCATTCGTCGGGAGACAACGGAAGAAGAGGATGGATCCGCGTCGCCTGCTTCAAGATGGACCCGCTCCGCACCGGATGGAAGAAGATTGAAGATGCCGCTTGGAGAAGATGTTTGCCGGTCCGGATGTCCTCTTCTTGCCGGATAGGAGGAAGACTTTGGAGCCTCTTCTGGACCTCTTCAGCACCGGATGATGGATCGCCAACCCCCGCTTGGGTTGGATGAAGATGTTGGAGCCAGGACGGATCGGTGAACCTGGTATGGTGAAGACAAGGTAGGAAGATCTTCAGGGGCTTAGTGTTAGGTTTATTTAAGGGGGGTTTGGGTTAGATTAGGGGTATGTGGGTGGAGGGTTGTAATGTTGGGGGGGGGTATTGTATGTTTTTTTTTACAGGCAAAAGAGCTGAAATCCTTGGGGCATGCCCCGCAAAGGGCCCTGTTCAGGGCTGGTAAGGTAAAAGAGCTTGTAACTTTTTTAATTTAGAATAGGGTAGGGAATTTTTTATTTTGGGGGGCTTTGTTATTTTATTAGGGGGCTTAGAGTAGGTGTAATTAGTTTAAAATTGTTGTAATATTTTTCTTATGTTTGTAAATATTTTATTATTTTTTGTAACTTAGTTCTTTTTTATTTTTTGTACTTTAGCTAGTTTATTTAATTGTATTTATTTGTAGCAATTGTGTTTAATTAATTTATTGATAGTGTAGTGTTAGGTTAATTGTAGGTAATTGTAGGTAGTTTATTTAATTAATTTATTGATAGGGTAGTGTTAGGTTTAATTATATCTTAGGTTAGGATTTATTTTACAGGTAAATTTGTTATTATTTTAACTAGGTAACTATTAAATAGTTCTTAACTATTTAATAGCTATTGTACCTGGTTAAAATAATTACAAAGTTGCCTGTAAAATAAATATTAATCCTAAAATAGCTATAATATAATTATAATTTATATTGTAGCTATATTAGGATTTATTTTACAGGTAAGTATTTAGCTTTAAATAGGAATCATTTATTTAATAAGAGTTAATTTATTTCGTTAGATGTAAATTATATTTAAGTTAGGGGGGTGTTAGTGTTAGGGTTAGACTTAGCTTTAGGGGTTAATCAATTTATTAGAATAGCGGTGAGCTCCGCTCGGCAGATTAGGGGTTAATAATTGAAGGTAGGTGTCGGCGATGTTAGGGAGGGCAGATTAGGGGTTAATACTATTTATGATAGGGTTAGTGAGGCGGATTAGGGGTTAATAACTTTATTATAGTAGCGCTCAGGTCCGCTCGGCAGATTAGGGGTTAATAAGTGTAGGCAGGTGTCGGCGACGTTGAGGGGGGCAGATTAGGGGTTAATAAATATAATATAGGGGTCGGCGGTGTTAGGGGCAGCAGATTAGGGGTACATAGGGATAATGTAGGTTGCGGCGGTGTACGGAGCGGCAGATTAGGGGTTAATAATAATATGCAGGTGTCAGCGATAGCGGGGGCGGCAGATTAGGGGTTAATAAGTGTAAGGGTAGGGGTGTTTAGACTCGGGGTACATGTTAGGGTGTTAGGTGCAGACGTAGGAAGTGTTTTCCCATAGGAAACAATGGGGCTGCGTTAGGAGCTGAACGCTGCTTTTTTGCAGGTGTTAGGTTTTTTTTCAGCTCAAACAGCCCCATTGTTTCCTATGGGAGAATCGTGCACGAGCACGTTTTTGAGGCCGGCCGCGTCCGTAAGCAACTCTGGTATCGAGAGTTGCATTTGCGGTAAAAATGCTCTACGCTCCTTTTTTGGAGCCTAACGCAGCATTTGTTTAAACTCTCGATACCAGAGTTAAATTTATGGTGCGGCCAGAAAAAAGCCTGCGGAGCGTTAACAGCCCTTTTACCGCCGAACTCCAAATCTAGGCCTATGACAGCAGTGTTTTACAATATTGTTTTTGGCAGTGTTACACATTGTTGCAAACACTGCTGCCACAGAGTTATAAATACACATGCACACTCCTGAGATCTTTTGATATTAAACATATTTACTCATCAACAAAGGAAACCAATAGAACAAAGCAAAGTTATTTAAACTTGTATACTCTTTCTGAATCATGAGAGCCTAATTTTGACTTTACTGTTCCTTTAATAGTAAAGGTAGATAAGAAAAAATGTATCTTTACATATCCTCTTTAATCCTTGCTTTTTAAAATAAAAAAAAGGTTTTGGAAATGAATATCTTTAAAAATGTCAACTTATTTAAAGGGACAGTCTACACCAGAATTGTTATTGTTCAAAAAGATAGATAATCCCTTTACTACCCATTCCCTAGTTTTGCATAACCAACAAAGTTATAAATACACCTTTTTTATCTCTGTGATTACCTTGTATCTAAGCCTCTGCAAACTGCCCCCTTATTTCAGCTCTTCTTTCGATAGACTTGCATTTTAGCCAATCAGTGATGGCTCCCTGGAACTTCACGTGCGTGAGCACAGTGTTATCTATATGACACACATGAACTAGTACCCTCTAGTGGTGAAAAACTGTCAAAATGCCCTGAGAGAAGAGGCGGCCTTCAAGGGCTTAGAAATTAGCATATGACCCTCCTAGGTTTAGCTTTCAACTAAGAATACCAAGAGAACAAAGCAAAATTGGTGATAAAAGTAAATTGGAAATTTTTTTTAAAATGACATGCCCTATCTGAATCATGAAAGTTTATTTTGCACTAGACTGTCCCTTTAATAAAACAAATCATAACCTAGGATAATTTTTTTTAATGGGTCAAAAATATATCAAAGCCTTTTTTAAAGTTATCTTTTGTATTGGCAGTCACTGCTTCCTCAGGCAAAGACTGTGATTACTCTTATGGTATAATACCTTTTTTTTGTTGGCCCGTTCCTCCATCTTTGATACAAATGTATTAATAAATAAACCCATTTGTGAGTTTATTGGTGATTGTTGAGTTGGGATTTTTTTGCAGATTCTGAAACAGCAAACAATTGGAGAGGAGCCTCATGTGCGTATCAATGTATCCCAAGTGTGGCACAAATATAACAATAAATGGGTACTCACATTTATTCAGAGCACCCTAATGGGCTAGTAGAAGCAGACTGGTAGATTAGGGTGTAGCAGCTCACCCCCTCCTGGTATCAGGAACAGACCACAGTGTGTCAAGCTAGTGCAGATGTATGGCATATGAATCCCAAAAGATGTATGTTCCAAACAGGATTACAAAATAAAATGTATAGGGGGGCGTGGCTAGGCAGCGGCCATAACTGGGGGCAAATTATGAAGCTCAGTGTCTGCCTTTGCTAACTCGCAATTTTTCACGGGAAATTTGCTTCATCTTTTTACACAGTTGGATGATTCATTATTATTAGCTATTGCTGGATTGTTTGTTATAGAAATTATTCTTTAACACTGACTGGGACCTGATCTAGCACGCTGCGGCCTACAACTAAACCCTCAACACCCCCTGGTTCAACGGGTAGAGCAACTCTGGATCTGCTACCAATACGCATTTACCAAGTGATATTACTATGGCAAACGATTCATCATGGGGGATACACAATCTCTTTTACAGACCATTCTTCAGACTTTAGAAACAAGGATTGATGACGGATTTAACGATCTATTAGCACTCTGCAGATCAATGGGCGGTAGCAATACTAAATCCCATGGTGCAAAGGCCTATATAGCTGACAGGGGTCCAGCACAGTGTTCACTCGATCCGTAGTGAATCAATACTCATTTACCAGAATCGACAACAAAGAGACACAGTGAGCCTCTAGGACTCACCCTCCCACAATTAACGAAACCCTAGTGGCTTCTCTACAGCTTGCTCAACTACGGTATATGGTTTCCGCCTGAAGTGAAGCGGTCGATCACCCAGGGGGGGTAAAAAAACGTCAACTATAGCTTCAGGGCTCATGATCATACTACAGCATCGTACTATCCCTGAAAGGGTAGAGGGAACCGCAAGACCAGTAAGGTATGAGAACGTAGGAATATTTACAAGTATAATCACAAGCGACTTCTAATAGAATTGTCTCTTATGTTTACTTTCATGCTACATTGTTTTGTATTAACTATGGGGCCCATCTATCAAGCTCCGTATGGAGCTTGAGGGCCCATGTTTCTGGCGAGCCTTCAGGCTAGCCAGAAACACCAGTTATGAAGTAGCGGTCTAAAGACCACTGCTCCATAACCCTGTCCACCTGCTCTGAGGAGGCGGACACACTTCGCCGCAATTCAACCCGATCGAATATGCCATGCTAGCGGCCTGTAAAATCTGCAGGGGGTGGCGTTGCACCAGCAGTTCACAAGAGCTGCTGGTGCAATGCTGAATGCGGGGAGCGTATTGCTCTCTGCATTCAGCAAGGTCGGTCGGACATGATCCGCTGATCAGATCATGTCCGACAGGCCTTTCATAAATATGCCCCTATGTATTTTTTATGCTTTGATTTACCATTTCATGTTATATGCTAATATAAATGTTTCCAATTGAATCTGTAATAATTTATGGGAATTGTATCATATGTTCTAAATGTTAGAATCCAATATGTAAATCCATTGAACTCATTCACTAACAGGACCAACAAAATTGGACTAGTAACTTTCCCTTTAAGAATGCGCTATAAAGCACCATTGCTCTATTTTTGCCCCTTCAGGGCCTCCGTAGTTTGTTATCCCTCGTTACCACATCGGTAATTTCAAACAGAGTGAGAGTTTTCTTCTGAATACAAGGGGTCCGCTATAGAAGGACAAACCGAAGCGCTGGATTTGGCACTCTAAGACCACGAATCCCAGAGGGAACTACTAAGTTGAGGACGACTTGAAAGTATATGGTGTAAGTACCTAATAGCATCTATATTTGTAACTATTATCATACTGGTGACAAGGATTTCCTGTCTCACTGCAGGACTCCTGGACGAAATTTGTGGCTGTTTCACTCTAGGATTCTGGGCTCTGGATTGAGTCTGACTAAGCCTCACGCTATATTGGGCTTGTATTTGCTATTTTCCTAATACAGACTTCCTATGCTGATCTCTATCTCTGCAGCTATTTTACTGTGTTTATTGTGTTTGTGATTTGATTTATAGTGCATTTTATGAATTGTTTTTATTTTGCTTTAGTATATACTTTTACATGGAATATTAAATTGTGATATATCGTTTTTACAACATATCCCCAGTGACATCATTTTGTAGTTACATAATATATATGCCAGATACTACATATATTTAGCTTTTTATGCGCCCCAGTACAGAGATTGGGGCATATTTATGATTGTGTGAGCGGACATGATCCGATAAAGTGGATCATGTCTGCTGCACATCGATAAATGCTGACAGCATACACTGTCAGCATTTATCATTGCACCAGCAGTTCTTGTGAACTGCTGGTGCAATGCCGTCCCCTGCAGATTTGCGGCCAATTAGCCGCTAGCAGGGGGTGTCAATCAACCCGATCGTATTCGATCGGCTTGATTTCTGTCCGCCGCCTCAGAACAGGCGGACAGGTTATGGAGAAGCAGTCTTTAGACACGGGGTATCAAGCTCCATACGGATAAATATGCCCCATTGTCTGTGTGTTTTCACACGCATATAATCTCTATCTGTCTTGTTGCTCCTTTGGGGCCGTTTTACTAATGTGCGGGCGGACATGATTGACACCTGAGATGTGGCGGACAAGTTAAGGTGCAGCGTTCTTACGACCGCTGCTTCTTAACTTCTGCTTCAGGCGGACCTGAAGCAAAGTGGGTCAGAAGCAGCATCCGCTGCTTTATAAATCGACCCCTATGTGGGATTTTACGGGGAAGTCTGTTAACCGGTGGCTTTTTATCTTGTAATACCACTGTAGCGCAGTAATTTAGACATCTCCTTGTCTGGACTGTAGGCATATTTACCCAGGTTACAGGGGGACAGATTAGCTCCTACATATAGCACAGCCTCCCGACCCATGAGCACACTTTTTCTGCAACTCTCAGCTTATATTGCAGTTAGTTTAAATTTCGTTTCCCTGAGTGGAAAATCTTACTGCTCTTCTACAACACTGCTTTTCTCATCTGGTATCGCAGAATGGGCATCGGATAATCCCTCTTCGTTTTGAGCCTAGCAGACAGTGACCTGTCTATCACTCTACATTCGGCATAACCCCAGCTGCTTTGGACACTGACCTTGGATGGCCATAACTTTTAGATTAAGATAGGCGATGCTTACAGACCACCAATTTCTTTTGTAACTCAAAACAAGGTTTTCCATATCTAGGGTGTCCTTAGTATATTGATGTTACTATTTTTACTATTTTTGCATTTAAACTCCTCATGCATTTGATATATAAGGTTTCTTAAGATGAAAAGAACGGAATTATGATGGGGTAACCAAAATCATACATTTTCACATTTATATCATCTGATGTTTTGCAACTTCATGCATACATATTGTTAAACGATCATGTTTTATGTTAACATGCTTTTAATTTACTGTTTTTTTAACTTTTTTGTAAATCGCCTGATTGGACACTGTGCCTTTAAATAGGCCATGTCCAGTCTAAGCAATTATCCCTATGACTAAGTACTCAGTTGGAGTACGAAACGCGTAAGGGGTTAATTCCCTGATCCTACCTCACTTTTTAAACCTATGGAATAAAGTTTGGATTTTTTATCATAGTTGGTGTCCCACGAGTGCTGCTTTTTTCTTCTATTTTGAATTACTGCGGCTCGCACTCGGCCGCACCTGACTTGCACCTCACGGGGCTGTGTAAAACCTACCCTACAGCTGGGCGGCAATAGGACTCTCCCCTCCACGTCACGCTCTGCAGCGGCCTTGTCTCCTCTACTCCTAGCGTTCAGCGTGCAGTTTGGCCAGCTCGACCGAGAATCCGGAGGCAACAGATCGTCATCCAGTAAGTGTGAGTTTACTTCTTATACAGCTACAGAACAAATGTTGAACCTTCAATGATATTGGTGCTTCAATGGTCGATGCATTAAGAGGTTTCTTATGAATGTTTATCACACTGTACCGGGCTGTATTTGGAATACGGCATATTGCATAGCCCTATAGCTGTTTTACTGTTAAGGAACTTATAAGGGTATTCAGTTTTTTTCACAGCTCATAAATAAGTGAGAGTGGGTACACTTTAAACACAATATATTTTTGTGTCATTTGGAGACTGCATTTAACGAGGTTATAAAAGGATCAGTCACTCTTTTTCAATATGGAGCAAGAGGGAGCAAACATCAGTGAAACCATTTTTAACATAGCAAGTAGAAAAGATTTCTTTGAAAAAATATTCATGACAGGAGGAAATAATGGAGAAAAAGGACAGGATTTAAAGGGACTCTTTAATCAATTTGAGAAAATGATGTTAACAGATTTGAGATTAATGTGGGATATTGTTTCATTTACCCACTACATTGAGGTACAGAGAATCCCTAGGGGACTTAGAATAAATAAGTTCCCCACTTTTGATTTGGAAGATGGTGCTTTACAGCAAGAATGGAATGATGCCCTGACTACCTGTTCTCTTACATTGATGGGGATTATAAATAAAAGCAAGACCCTAAAGAGAGATAGGTTAAAGGATAAAATTGATAATATAAAATCAGATTTGAAAAGTCTGAAGGATAACAACAAAGATAAATACAAGGGCTATAAGAAAAGTTTGAAGGCAAAGGTACACAAATTGGATGCTGAACTAGCACAAAGAAAAGGCACTAAATTTTCCAGGGATTGGGAAGACTACGCAAATCAAAGAGTTTATAATTGGTCAAGATTTCAAAGAGGTCCCAGAAGGCGATTTGGAAGAAATTTCTCAAATAAAAGTACAAGAAGAAATGAAGATAAAACAAGAGGGCCTGAGTGGCAAGAGAAAGATAAAGAAACAGCACCCAAATCTATCCTCAAAAATAAAAATAAAAAGGACAAAAAAGTGGCATTTTCATCCACTGACACCTCTGACCATGAGTCCAACTACTCTGAAGGAAGCTGGTACTCCACAGCCCTATCAACTACTTCTATTTCCTCTTCTTTTTCTTCTTCTTCCTCCTCTTCTTCATCCTCTCTCTCCTCTATCCCTTCTAATACAATTCCTTCCCTACAGGTATCAGATGGCGATATAAATCAAGAAGAGGGAGCTGTTCGCCCAAAAGCCAGAGCTGTCCCTTTAGGAGACGGACGAGGAGAGCAGGCAGACGACAGAAGAAAATCAACAAGAAAATTCAAGAACCACAGGAAACACTGACTGTGATTAATCTCTCTGACTATCCTCTAACAGAAGGACAAATAAGTGTATTAAGCAAAGGTTTGGGTTTTGCCCCATCCCATAGCTTTTCAGCCTTTAGAACCATTATTGATGTAAATAGGTTTGTGCGCAAACTAACGCTGAAACGTTTCTTTAAGGATGATAAAGGCATTGAATATCATGATAGTCCTTCTACAAAGGAAGCAGGTGATAGTCCAACACCACATCAGTCAGACATACAAACTACCCATTTTGATTTCCAAGACTTAACAAGTCTAAACACATTGAGAGATTTAGAAACTTCTAATATAGGTCCTGATGAATTTAATATTTCAACACCTAAACAAAAAACCTCTGACTTTTATCCTGTTCAGTTCAGAGGCAAATTTCTGAATATATTTCAAAAACAAGTAGAGAGGGATATTTTAGAACTAGAACGTAAGTGTAAAACAACACCAGTTAAAGCCAATCTCACTAAAGATGAATTCAGAGCCCTGAAAAATTTACAGGCTAACGAGAACATCACTATAAGAGCGAGTGACAAGGGAGGGAATGTAGTTGTTTTAAATAAAACAGATTACATTTTTGAGGCAAAAAGACAGTTAAATGATACCTTGACCTATAGAAAGTTAACAAGAGATCCAACATGTGAATTTAAAAAGAAATTATTAAGGATCTTGGAACAAACAGTATCCTTGGGTATTCTAACAAACAAAGAAATTAATGTTTTGGTTCCAAATTTTCCATCAATTCCAATATTTCATCACCTCCCGAAGACACATAAGAGTCTTGTTTCTCCACCAGGTCGACCTATCATCTCCGGCATAGGCTCATTGTTTGAGCCTCTGTCGGAGTGGATAGACTCAATATTGCAACCAATTGTAGTTACACTGTATAGTTATCTAAGAGATTCCTCACATTTAATCAGTAATTTGCAAAAGGTAAAATGGAAAGCTGGGTATCGCTGGATTGTGGCAGATGTCGCATCCTTGTACTCCTGCATACCGCACTTTTTAGGGGTTAAAGCAACTAGGTATTTTTTAGATCAAGATACCAATTTTTCTGAAGAAACTAAGATATTAATTTGTGAAATAATTGAGTTCCTTTTGCAACATAATTATTGTATGTTTGACAGTGAATTTTATTTACAGGTTTGTGGCACCGCCATGGGTGCAAAATTTGCGCCCTCTTTCGCCAACCTCTATGTAGGTTGGTGGGAGAATAATGTTATTTTCAGCGAAGAAAATCCATACATGAAATCCACTGTCGCATACATGCGTTATATAGATGACCTGTTGTTTATAGTTGATGAATCTGTAAATGTGACAGAATTTATAGAATTTTTGAATAACAACAATTTAAATTTAAAATTCATTGGTGAAAGTAACTGCAACACTGTTAATTTTCTTGATCTTACATTGACAGGCATGATTGACACAGAGAGCATAGTGACAGATACATTTCGTAAGCCAACTGCAGGTAACTCTATCTTGCACGCAAGATCTTGCCATCCACCCCATCTAATCAGGTCAATACCCAGGGCCCAGCTTTTGAGAGTCAGGAGAAACACAAATTCTGATGAACTCTTTGAGAAACAGGCAGTAATGCTTAAAGACAGGCTCATTAAAAGAGGGTATAACAATAAACTTTTGGATAACAGTATCCAACAAGTTAGTGTTAATACTCAGCAGGACCTATTGATGAAACAAAAGAAAGACAACAGGGATTTCAAAGATTTCCCTGTTGTATTTTCTACAGAATACTCTAACCAATATAACCAAGTATGTGGCATTTTAAAGAAAAATTTACATATCTTACAACAAGATGAGATATTAGGTGGGATTATAGACAAGTGCAAGTTTGTTCCTAGAAAGGCGCCTACCTTAGCCAATAAATTATCACCTAGCTTAGTGTCCTCTAAAAAACAGAAAAAAGGTACATGGCTGCATAAGAAAGGTACTTTTAAATGTGGTACTGGTCCATGTTCCACATGTGACATTATAGGCAGAGGGGAAACCTTTTCAAGCAATGTTACTAAAGAAAGCTATAATATTGGCTTTTATGCTAATTGTAGGAGTCATTATGTTGTGTACCTGTTAGAGTGCAATCTGTGTCATATGCAATACACAGGTCAGACCAGTAGAGAACTAAGATCTCGCATGAGAGAACACATTTATGATACTAAAATGTATAATAAAAGTTCTGCAATTGCACGGCACCATTTCACGATGCATATGACGAATAAATTTAATATGACAGTGAAAGTCATAGATAAAATTTATCCACCTACCAGAGGGGGAAACAGGAATAAAATGTTACTCAAACAAGAAATGTTTTGGATATATAAATTAAGAACAGTAACCCCTGAAGGTTTAAATAAAGAATGGGATATGAGTCTATTTATAGACTGATATCTATCCATCACAGATATTTCATCATATTATATCATGCCATATGGATTAATCCCTTATTATTTATATAAAGACAACTTAAATGTCATTACTAACCATGTTCAGCATTATGTGATATGATTACAAAAATAACAAATTCTTTTTTAAACAACATGTTAATTAATGCAGTGTTCACATGTTGCAAACGTACTAGGTTAGTTACAGGCATCAAAACAAGGTTTTCCATATCTAGGGTGTCCTTAGTATATTGATGTTACTATTTTTACTATTTTTGCATTTAAACTCCTCATGCATTTGATATATAAGGTTTCTTAAGATGAAAAGAACGGAATTATGATGGGGTAACCAAAATCATACATTTTCACATTTATATCATCTGATGTTTTGCAACTTCATGCATACATATTGTTAAACGATCATGTTTTATGTTAACATGCTTTTAATTTACTGTTTTTTTAACTTTTTTGTAAATCGCCTGATTGGACACTGTGCCTTTAAATAGGCCATGTCTGGTCTAAGCAATTATCCCTATGACTAAGTACTCAGTTGGAGTACGAAACGCGTAAGGGGTTAATTCCCTGATCTTACCTCACTTTTTAAACCTATGGAATAAAGTTTGGATTTTTTATCATAGTTGGTGTCCCACGAGTGCTGCTTTTTTCTTCTATTTCTTTTGTAACTCCCCCTACATTATAGATCTCTAAGCGTTTTGTCTTTAACATTATTAAGTTCCTCATGATACCCTCCTCCTATACTGTATACTGTTAATGATGGCTGTAGGCTTGATCTCAGTGCATTATGGAGGGGTTGTACATTGACTGATAATTTTAGTCTTTGTCAATAGCATTTAGCTTCCACCTAACCATCAGAAACCATTGTTTGTCATATAGACTTTATTGTAACAAATAGTCTAGTCAATTCATGTACTATGCTTCATTTGCATTACTTATATTCAGCGTGACTCCCTTGTGTTCCATTGATCTATAGTATATATATGTTCCCAAACGTTCATGCACCCATTGGTCTATTTTGTTATATCCTTGTATGGTGCTTATGTTAAATTTCAGTCCTCTCCAGGTATCCCTCCATAGCTCACTTTTTACCCCCCTTATGTATCAGTACGGCTCCTCATAGAGAGGTTATACACCGTAATCTGATATAGTAGTCCACAGGTTCTTTATCATATTAAAACTTTTCTTATTTTGTTCACATATTACATATAACCTTTAGTGGCTACACATCATCAGAGATTCTCCAGATCTTTACCAAGGCTAACTTTCCTCATTTATCTGCCACAAATCTACCTAGGTCCATGAGTGACCTAAGAACTAAAGGGAGGTTTATGTATTAGTACATAGAAGTGAAAAAGGAGGTTTCATTTAAAACTGTTCTACTTCTATATAGATTTATAGGTTAGTTTCTGTCTTGACAGGAGGAAGTCCCTTTTGTGTTATACAGTAATACAATGTCTACAACCTTTATTGGGAAATAATTTGTTGATCAGTAGCTTTTGCTCTTATTTAATGCACTGTAGTTTACTCTTTATACGCACAATTTTGTTTTCTATTGCTCTAACCTGTAAAACTTCATGTTAACAATTTATATATGTAAGGACATGTGTTGTTCATCTTTATTCCTAAAAAACCTCAATAAAAGATTAAAAATAAAATAAAAAAAATAAGCTGTATAAAAGATTAGCTTGTCAAACTGCTTTCAGTTAAAAAAAGTATTTATTTAAAAATAGCAGCAAGCATTATAGTTGATAAACCCCTAGATAAATGGAACGCGTTTCTCGGCTCTCATACTTGGCCGTTTCATCAGGCATACAAAACCAAACTGTACAGCTCTTATTTAAAAAAGAGACAACCAATAGGATTCCACACTGATCATAAGCATCATGTGTAGGCTAATTAAATTAATGAATCAATTAATGCAAAGTAGTAGATACCATATGACTAGAACAAGTTAAGTATCAACCTTACTATTTCCATTAATAACAATATCATTATAGATACATTTTCAAAATTGTGTCACAAAACGCTCAAAAACATTACAGACTAATTTTCATTATCATTTGTAATATGTGAGACTTTATGTGTGAGACTTAACCCCCTCCATTTCCAAACCTTCCCCTTATCCCCAAATATGTTCTGATCAGTTAAATATAACAATTCCTCTCATGGTGGTACCCAGGACGTGTATACTTGGCACACTACATACATCGCATTGATACACTCTTACTCTGTGCATTTATACACCGCTATATCACTCACTAGGATAAATGTTAGTTCACTACACACTCACATTATTTGGTACATTAGTCAACTTACGATTATCTTTATTATTGCTAGCATTATTATACATAATTATATAGGTAACATAGCATACTTTCTTAACTGATTATCAGTATAGGCACCTTTATTTATGCACACCCTTCCTTTCTAATGACACAAGAGACGTCTCAGAGTAAAATTGAAGCCAAATATTATCTTGTTACAAATGATAATGAAAATGAGTCTGTAATTTTTTAAGCGCTTTGTGACACAATTTTGAAAATGTATCTATAATGATATTGTTATTAATGGAAATAGTAAGGTTGATACTTAACCTGTTCTAGTAATATGTTATGTACTACTTTGCATTAATGGATTCATTAATTATCCTACACATGATGCTTATGATCAGTGTGTGGAAGAGCTGTATAGTTTGGTTTTGAATGCCTGATGAAACGGCCAAGTATTAGAGCCGAGAAACGCGTTGCATTTATCTAGGGGTTTATCAACTATCCTCTTATGCCCGCTGCTATTGTTTTTAATGTGTTTTAAATAAATATTTTTTTTAACTGAAAGCAGTTTGGCAAGCTAATCTTTATACAGCTTATTTTTTTATCCTGTTTAGAACAAACATCTTTTGGGATTCAGCTTCCATACATCTGCACCAGCTTAATACGCTGTGGTCTGTTCCTCATACCAGGAGGGGGTGAGCTGCTACACCCTAATATACCAGTCTGCTTCTATCAGCACATTATGGTGCTCTGAATAAATGTGAGTACTTGTGTATTGCTATATTTGTGCCAGATTTGATACGCGCATGAGGCGCCTCTCCATTTGTTTGCTGTTTCAAAATCCCCAGAACCTTGTTGGGAGAAGGAGTGTAGCCAAGACTTAAGAACTTTTAATTGAAGGACTCCACATATTGTTTGGAATTCTCTTGAATCCTATGTTCAAGAACTCTATAACACTGTACTATATGTGTTAACTTTATATATAATTCATCATATAACAATACAGTATTAGATTGTAACACATTCAAAAAGAATAATTTCTTAGCAGAGCGCCCCCTTTTGTTTTCTTTGATGCATTGCAACAATGAAGTTCCTTTGTTTCTTCATTTTCGTGGTATCTTTATTTAAATGTAAGCTTAGGAGCCAGACCATTTTTGGTTCAAAATCTGGGTAGCACTTGCTGATTGGTGGCTACATTTAGACCCCAATCAGAAAACGCCACCCAGGTGCTGAACCAAAAATGGGCCAGCTCCTAAACTTACATTCAAATAAAGAAAAATTGACAATTGGAGTAAATAGGAAAGCTGCTTAAAATGTCAAGCTCTATATGAATCATGAGCGTTTAATTTTCACTAGACTATCCCTTTAAAGGGATATGAAACCCAAACACGTTTTTTCTGTGATTCAGACAGAGCATACAATTTTAAAAAACTTTCCAATTTGCTTCTTTTATCAAATTTGCTTAATTTCCATGATATTCTGTGTTGTCGAGATACCTAATTTAATAATAGAAGTAAATTAGAAAGTTGTATAAAACTGCATGCTCTATCTGAATCATGAAAGAAAAAATTGGGGTTTCATGTACCATAAATTGGTGTCTTGACACAAACAACTTTTTTGAAATAAACTTTGCTCCTGCCAGCTCTTTATATGGGTCAATAATATATGTTTATAAAGTAATCATTTCACCACTCATTCACTTCTTATCTAGAGTTAACAGACCCAGTTTCACTAACCTCACCTTAAAGGGACACTTTAGACAAAATTCAACGTTCCTGATTCAAATAAAGTAAGCAATTTAAAGCAAAAAAAATATTTTTATATGCTCAGCTTCTACTGTACAGTATATACGTCTATGAGTCTATGATTGGCTGATGGCTGTCACATGATACATGGGGCACGGATATAGAAGGACATTTTGAAATGTTTCAAAGAAAAAAGATCTACTGCTAATTTGAAATTCAGAGTAAGGGCTGTTGCGTTCTTTTTGTATTATGCATGTGTTGATTATGCAATTCTACTGTATTTAAAGGGACATAAAATACAAAAAGATTATTTCATAATTCAGATAGAGAGTGCAATTTTTTAAAAAGGTTCTAATTTACTTCTATTATCACATTATCTTTGTTTTCTTGTTATCCTTTGTTGAAAAGCAGGAAGGCAAGTTCAGGAGCGTGCACGTGTCTGCAGCACTATATGGCAGCAGTTTTTCAACAATGTTATAAATTGACAAGAGCACTAGATGGCAGCACTATTTCCTGTCATGTAGTACTAATGTTATACATTAGCAAGAGCACTAGATGGCAGCACTATTTCCTGTCATGTAGTACTAATGTTATACATTAGCAAGAGCACTAGATGGCAGCACTATTTCCTGTCATGTAGTACTAATGTTATACATTAGCAAGAGCACTAGATGGCAGCACTATTTCCTGTCATGTAGTACTAATGTTATACATTAGCAAGAGCACTAGAGGGCAGCACTATTTCCTGTCATGTAGTACTAATGTTATACATTAGTAAGAGCACTAGAAGGCAGCACTATTTCCTGTTATGTAGTACTAATGTTATACATTAGCAAGAGCAGTAGATGGCAGCACTATTTCCTGTTATGTAGTACTAATTTTATACATTAACAAGAGCACTAGATGGCAGCACTATTTCCTGTTATGTAGTACTAATGTTATACATTAGCAAGAGCACTAGATGGCAGTACTATTTCCTGTCATGTAGTACTAATGTTATACATTAGCAAGAGCACTAGATGGTAGCACTATTTCCTGTCATGTAGTACTAATGTTATACATTAGCAAGAGCACTAGATGGCAGCACTATTTCCTGTCATGTAGTACTAATGTTATACATTAGCAAGAGCACTAGAGGGCAGCACTATTTCCTGTCATGTAGTACTAATGTTATACATTAGCAAGAGCACTAGATGGTAGCACTATTTCCTGTTATGTAGCACTAATGTTATACATTAGCAAGAGCACTAGAGGGCAGCACTATTTCCTGTCATGTAGTACTAATGTTATACATTAGCAAGAGCACTAGAGGGCAGCACTATTTCCTGTCATGTAGTACTAATGTTATACATTAGCAAGAGCACTAGATGGCAGCACTACTTCCTGTCATGTAGTACTAATGTTATACATTAGCAAGAGCACAAGATGGCAGCACTATTTCCTGTCATGTAGTACTAATATTATACATTAACAAGAGCACTAGATGGCAGCACTATTTCCTGTCATGTAGTACTAATGTTATACATTAGCAAGAGCACTAGATGGCAGCACTATTTCCTGTCATGTAGTACTAATGTTATACATTAGCAAGAGCACTAGATAGCAGCACTATTTCCTGTCATGTAGTACTAATGTTATACATTAGCAAGAGCACTAGATGGCAGCACTATTTCCTGTCATGTAGTACTAATGTCATACATTAGCAAGATCACTAGATGGCAGCACTATTTCCTGTCATGTAGTACTAATGTTATTCATTAGTAAGAGCACTAGATGGCAGCACTATTTCCTGTCATGTAGTACTAATGTTATACATTAGCAAGAGCACTAGATGGCAGCACTATTTCCTGTTATGTAGTACTAATGTTATACATTAGCAAGATCACTAGATGGCAGCACTATTTCCTGTCATGTAGTACTAATGTTTAACATTAGCAAGAGCACTAGATGGCAGCACTATTTCCTGTCATGTAGTACTAATGTTATACATTAGCAAGAGCACTAGATGGCAGCACTATTTCCTGTTATGTAGTACTAATGTTATACATTAGCAAGATCACTAGATGGCAGCTCTATTTCCTGTCATGTAATACTAATGTTATACATTAGCAAGAGCACTAGATGGCAGCACTATTTCCTGTTATGTAGTACTAATGTTATACATTAGCAAGATCACTAGATGGCAGCACTATTTCCTGTCATGTAGTACTAATGTTATACATTAGCAAGAGCACTAGATGGCAGCACTATTTCCTGTTATGTAGTACTAATGTTATACATTAGCAAGAGCACTAGATGGCAGCACTATTTCCTGTCATGTAGTACTAATGTTATTCATTAGTAAGAGCACTAGATGGCAGCACTATTTCCTGTCATGTAGCACTAATGTTATACATTAACAAGAGCACTAGATGGCAGCACTATTTCCTGTCATGCAGTACTAATGTTATACATTAGCAAGAGCACTAGAGGGCAGCACTATTTCCTGTCATGTAGTACTAATGTTATACATTAGTAAGAGCACTAGAAGGCAGCACTATTTCCTGTTATGTAGTACTAATGTTATACATTAGCAAGAGCAGTAGATGGCAGCACTATTTCCTGTTATGTAGTACTAATTTTATACATTAACAAGAGCACTAGATGGCAGCACTATTTCCTGTTATGTAGTACTAATGTTATACATTAGCAAGAGCACTAGATGGCAGTACTATTTCCTGTCATGTAGTACTAATGTTATACATTAGCAAGAGCACTAGTCGGTAGCTCTATTTCCTGTCATGTAGTACTAATGTTATACATTAGCAAGAGCACTAGATGGCAGCACTATTTCCTGTCATGTAGTACTAATGTTATACATTAGCAAGAGCACTAGAGGGCAGCACTATTTCCTGTCATGTAGTACTAATGTTATACATTAGCAAGAGCACTAGATGGTAGCACTATTTCCTGTTATGTAGCACTAATGTTATACATTAGCAAGAGCACTAGAGGGCAGCACTATTTCCTGTCATGTAGTACTAATGTTATACATTAGCAAGAGCACTAGAGGGCAGCACTATTTCCTGTCATGTAGTACTAATGTTATACATTAGCAAGAGCACTAGATGGCAGCACTACTTCCTGTCATGTAGTACTAATGTTATACATTAGCAAGAGCACAAGATGGCAGCACTATTTCCTGTCATGTAGTACTAATATTATACATTAACAAGAGCACTAGATGGCAGCACTATTTCCTGTCATGTAGTACTAATGTTATACATTAGCAAGAGCACTAGATGGCAGCACTATTTCCTGTCATGTAGTACTAATGTTATACATTAGCAAGAGCACTAGATAGCAGCACTATTTCCTGTCATGTAGTACTAATGTTATACATTAGCAAGAGCACTAGATGGCAGCACTATTTCCTGTCATGTAGTACTAATGTTATACATTAGCAAGATCACTAGATGGCAGCACTATTTCCTGTCATGTAGTACTAATGTTATTCATTAGTAAGAGCACTAGATGGCAGCACTATTTCCTGTCATGTAGTACTAATGTTATACATTAGCAAGAGCACTAGATGGCAGCACTATTTCCTGTTATGTAGTACTAATGTTATACATTAGCAAGATCACTAGATGGCAGCACTATTTCCTGTCATGTAATACTAATGTTAAACATTAGCAAGAGCACTAGATGGCAGCACTATTTCCTGTCATGTAGTACTAATGTTATACATTAGCAAGAGCACTAGATGGCAGCACTATTTCCTGTTATGTAGTACTAATGTTATACATTAGCAAGATCACTAGATGGCAGCTCTATTTCCTGTCATGTAATACTAATGTTATACATTAGCAAGAGCACTAGATGGCAGCACTATTTCCTGTTATGTAGTACTAATGTTATACATTAGCAAGATCACTAGATGGCAGCACTATTTCCTGTCATGTAGTACTAATGTTATACATTAGCAAGAGCACTAGATGGCAGCACTATTTCCTGTTATGTAGTACTAATGTTATACATTAGCAAGAGCACTAGATGGCAGCACTATTTCCTGTCATGTAGTACTAATGTTATTCATTAGTAAGAGCACTAGATGGCAGCACTATTTCCTGTCATGTAGTACTAATGTTATACATTAGCAAGAGCACTAGATGGCAGCACTATTTCCTGTTATGTAGTACTAATGTTATACATTAGCAAGATCACTAGATGACAGCACTATTTCCTGTCATGTAATACTAATGTTATACATTAGCAAGAGCACTAGATGGCAGCACTATTTCCTGTCATGTAATACTAATGTTATACATTAGCAAGAGCACTAGATGGCAGTACTATTTCCTGTCATGTAGTACTAATGTTATACATTAGCAAGAGCACTAGATGGCAGCTCTATTTCCTGTCATGTAATACTAATGTTATACATTAGCAAGAGCACTAGATGGCAGCACTATTTCCTGTTATGTAGTACTAATGTTATACATTAGCAAGATCACTAGATGGCAGCACTATTTCCTGTCATGTAGTACTAATGTTATACATTAGCAAGAGCACTAGATGGCAGCACTATTTCCTGTTATGTAGTACTAATGTTATACATTAGCAAGAGCACTAGATGGCAGCACTATTTCCTGTCATGTAGTACTAATGTTATTCATTAGTAAGAGCACTAGATGGCAGCACTATTTCCTGTCATGTAGCACTAATGTTATACATTAACAAGAGCACTAGATGGCAGCACTATTTCCTGTCATGCAGTACTAATGTTATACATTAGCAAGAGCACTAGAGGGCAGCACTATTTCCTGTCATGTAGTACTAATGTTATACATTAGTAAGAGCACTAGAAGGCAGCACTATTTCCTGTTATGTAGTACTAATGTTATACATTAGCAAGAGCAGTAGATGGCAGCACTATTTCCTGTTATGTAGTACTAATTTTATACATTAACAAGAGCACTAGATGGCAGCACTATTTCCTGTCATGTAGTACTAATATTATACATTAACAAGAGCACTAGATGGCAGCACTATTTCCTGTCATGTAGTACTAATGTTATACATTAGCAAGAGCACTAGATGGCAGCACTATTTCCTGTCATGTAGTACTAATGTTATACATTAGCAAGAGCACTAGATAGCAGCACTATTTCCTGTCATGTAGTACTAATGTTATACATTAGCAAGAGCACTAGATGGCAGCACTATTTCCTGTCATGTAGTACTAATGTCATACATTAGCAAGATCACTAGATGGCAGCACTATTTCCTGTCATGTAGTACTAATGTTATTCATTAGTAAGAGCACTAGATGGCAGCACTATTTCCTGTCATGTAGTACTAATGTTATACATTAGCAAGAGCACTAGATGGCAGCACTATTTCCTGTTATGTAGTACTAATGTTATACATTAGCAAGATCACTAGATGGCAGCACTATTTCCTGTCATGTAATACTAATGTTAAACATTAGCAAGAGCACTAGATGGCAGCACTATTTCCTGTCATGTAGTACTAATGTTATACATTAGCAAGAGCACTAGATGGCAGCACTATTTCCTGTTATGTAGTACTAATGTTATACATTAGCAAGATCACTAGATGGCAGCTCTATTTCCTGTCATGTAATACTAATGTTATACATTAGCAAGAGCACTAGATGGCAGCACTATTTCCTGTTATGTAGTACTAATGTTATACATTAGCAAGATCACTAGATGGCAGCACCATTTCCTGTCATGTAGTACTAATGTTATACATTAGCAAGAGCACTAGATGGCAGCACTATTTCCTGTTATGTAGTACTAATGTTATACATTAGCAAGAGCACTAGATGGCAGCACTATTTCCTGTCATGTAGTACTAATGTTATTCATTAGTAAGAGCACTAGATGGCAGCACTATTTCCTGTCATGTAGCACTAATGTTATACATTAACAAGAGCACTAGATGGCAGCACTATTTCCTGTCATGCAGTACTAATGTTATACATTAGCAAGAGCACTAGAGGGCAGCACTATTTCCTGTCATGTAGTACTAATGTTATACATTAGTAAGAGCACTAGAAGGCAGCACTATTTCCTGTTATGTAGTACTAATGTTATACATTAGCAAGAGCAGTAGATGGCAGCACTATTTCCTGTTATGTAGTACTAATTTTATACATTAACAAGAGCACTAGATGGCAGCACTATTTCCTGTTATGTAGTACTAATGTTATACATTAGCAAGAGCACTAGATGGCAGTACTATTTCCTGTCATGTAGTACTAATGTTATACATTAGCAAGAGCACTAGATGGTAGCTCTATTTCCTGTCATGTAGTACTAATGTTATACATTAGCAAGAGCACTAGATGGCAGCACTATTTCCTGTCATGTAGTACTAATGTTATACATTAGCAAGAGCACTAGAGGGCAGCACTATTTCCTGTCATGTAGTACTAATGTTATACATTAGCAAGAGCACTAGATGGTAGCACTATTTCCTGTTATGTAGCACTAATGTTATACATTAGCAAGAGCACTAGAGGGCAGCACTATTTCCTGTCATGTAGTACTAATGTTATACATTAGCAAGAGCACTAGAGGGCAGCACTATTTCCTGTCATGTAGTACTAATGTTATACATTAGCAAGAGCACTAGATGGCAGCACTACTTCCTGTCATGTAGTACTAATGTTATACATTAGCAAGAGCACAAGATGGCAGCACTATTTCCTGTCATGTAGTACTAATATTATACATTAACAAGAGCACTAGATGGCAGCACTATTTCCTGTCATGTAGTACTAATGTTATACATTAGCAAGAGCACTAGATGGCAGCACTATTTCCTGTCATGTAGTACTAATGTTATACATTAGCAAGAGCACTAGATAGCAGCACTATTTCCTGTCATGTAGTACTAATGTTATACATTAGCAAGAGCACTAGATGGCAGCACTATTTCCTGTCATGTAGTACTAATGTTATACATTAGCAAGATCACTAGATGGCAGCACTATTTCCTGTCATGTAGTACTAATGTTATTCATTAGTAAGAGCACTAGATGGCAGCACTATTTCCTGTCATGTAGTACTAATGTTATACATTAGCAAGAGCACTAGATGGCAGCACTATTTCCTGTTATGTAGTACTAATGTTATACATTAGCAAGATCACTAGATGGCAGCACTATTTCCTGTCATGTAATACTAATGTTAAACATTAGCAAGAGCACTAGATGGCAGCACTATTTCCTGTCATGTAGTACTAATGTTATACATTAGCAAGAGCACTAGATGGCAGCACTATTTCCTGTTATGTAGTACTAATGTTATACATTAGCAAGATCACTAGATGGCAGCACTATTTCCTGTCATGTAATACTAATGTTATACATTAGCAAGAGCACTAGATGGCAGCACTATTTCCTGTTATGTAGTACTAATGTTATACATTAGCAAGATCACTAGATGGCAGCACTATTTCCTGTCATGTAGTACTAATGTTATACATTAGCAAGAGCACTAGATGGCAGCACTATTTCCTGTTATGTAGTACTAATGTTATACATTAGCAAGAGCACTAGATGGCAGCACTATTTCCTGTCATGTAGTACTAATGTTATTCATTAGTAAGAGCACTAGATGGCAGCACTATTTCCTGTCATGTAGTACTAATGTTATACATTAGCAAGAGCACTAGATGGCAGCACTATTTCCTGTTATGTAGTACTAATGTTATACATTAGCAAGATCACTAGATGACAGCACTATTTCCTGTCATGTAATACTAATGTTATACATTAGCAAGAGCACTAGATGGCAGCACTATTTCCTGTCATGTAATACTAATGTTATACATTAGCAAGAGCACTAGATGGCAGTACTATTTCCTGTCATGTAGTACTAATGTTATACATTAGCAAGAGCACTAGATGGCAGCTCTATTTCCTGTCATGTAATACTAATGTTATACATTAGCAAGAGCACTAGATGGCAGCACTATTTCCTGTTATGTAGTACTAATGTTATACATTAGCAAGATCACTAGATGGCAGCACTATTTCCTGTCATGTAGTACTAATGTTATACATTAGCAAGAGCACTAGATGGCAGCACTATTTCCTGTTATGTAGTACTAATGTTATACATTAGCAAGAGCACTAGATGGCAGCACTATTTCCTGTCATGTAGTACTAATGTTATTCATTAGTAAGAGCACTAGATGGCAGCACTATTTCCTGTCATGTAGCACTAATGTTATACATTAACAAGAGCACTAGATGGCAGCACTATTTCCTGTCATGCAGTACTAATGTTATACATTAGCAAGAGCACTAGAGGGCAGCACTATTTCCTGTCATGTAGTACTAATGTTATACATTAGTAAGAGCACTAGAAGGCAGCACTATTTCCTGTTATGTAGTACTAATGTTATGCATTAGCAAGAGCAGTAGATGGCAGCACTATTTCCTGTTATGTAGTACTAATTTTATACATTAACAAGAGCACTAGATGGCAGCACTATTTCCTGTTATGTAGTACTAATGTTATACATTAGCAAGAGCACTAGATGGCAGTACTATTTCCTGTCATGTAGTACTAATGTTATACATTAGCAAGAGCACTAGATGGTAGCACTATTTCCTGTCATGTAGTACTAATGTTATACATTAGCAAGAGCACTAGATGGCAGCACTATTTCCTGTCATGTAGTACTAATGTTATACATTAGCAAGAGCACTAGAGGGCAGCACTATTTCCTGTCATGTAGTACTAATGTTATACATTAGCAAGAGCACTAGATGGTAGCACTATTTCCTGTTATGTAGCACTAATGTTATACATTAGCAAGAGCACTAGAGGGCAGCACTATTTCCTGTCATGTAGTACTAATGTTATACATTAGCAAGAGCACTAGAGGGCAGCACTATTTCCTGTCATGTAGTACTAATGTTATACATTAGCAAGAGCACTAGATGGCAGCACTACTTCCTGTCATGTAGTACTAATGTTATACATTAGCAAGAGCACAAGATGGCAGCACTATTTCCTGTCATGTAGTACTAATATTATACATTAACAAGAGCAATAGATGGCAGCACTATTTCCTGTCATGTAGTACTAATGTTATACATTAGCAAGAGCACTAGATGGCAGCACTATTTCCTGTCATGTAGTACTAATGTTATACATTAGCAAGAGCACTAGATAGCAGCACTATTTCCTGTCATGTAGTACTAATGTTATACATTAGCAAGAGCACTAGATGGCAGCACTATTTCCTGTCATGTAGTACTAATGTCATACATTAGCAAGATCACTAGATGGCAGCACTATTTCCTGTCATGTAGTACTAATGTTATTCATTAGTAAGAGCACTAGATGGCAGCACTATTTCCTGTCATGTAGTACTAATGTTATACATTAGCAAGAGCACTAGATGGCAGCACTATTTCCTGTTATGTAGTACTAATGTTATACATTAGCAAGAGCACTAGATGGCAGCACTATTTCCTGTCATGTAATACTAATGTTAAACATTAGCAAGAGCACTAGATGGCAGCACTATTTCCTGTCATGTAGTACTAATGTTATACATTAGCAAGAGCACTAGATGGCAGCACTATTTCCTGTTATGTAGTACTAATGTTATACATTAGCAAGATCACTAGATGGCAGCTCTATTTCCTGTCATGTAATACTAATGTTATACATTAGCAAGAGCACTAGATGGCAGCACTATTTCCTGTTATGTAGTACTAATGTTATACATTAGCAAGATCACTAGATGGCAGCACTATTTCCTGTCATGTAGTACTAATGTTATACATTAGCAAGAGCACTAGATGGCAGCACTATTTCCTGTTATGTAGTACTAATGTTATACATTAGCAAGAGCACTAGATGGCAGCACTATTTCCTGTCATGTAGTACTAATGTTATTCATTAGTAAGAGCACTAGATGGCAGCACTATTTCCTGTCATGTAGTACTAATGTTATACATTAGCAAGAGCACTAGATGGCAGCACTATTTCCTGTTATGTAGTACTAATGTTATACATTAGCAAGATCACTAGATGACAGCACTATTTCCTGTCATGTAATACTAATGTTATACATTAGCAAGAGCACTAGATGGCAGCACTATTTCCTGTCATGTAATACTAATGTTATACATTAGCAAGAGCACTAGATGGCAGTACTATTTCCTGTCATGTAGTACTAATGTTATACATTAGCAAGAGCACTAGATGGCAGCACTATTTCCTGTCATGTAGTACTAATGTTATACATTAGCAAGAGCACTAGATTGCAGCACTATTTCCTGTCATGTAGTACTAATGTTATACATTAGCAAGAGCACTAGAGGGCAGCACTATTTCCTGTCATGTAGTACTAATGTTATACATTAGCAAGAGCACTAGATGGTAGCACTATTTCCTGTTATGTAGCACTAATGTTATACATTAGCAAGAGCACTAAAGGGCAGCACTATTTCTTGTCATGTAGTACTAATGTTATACATTAGCAAGAGCACTAGAGGGCAGCACTATTTCCTGTCATGTAGTACTAATGTTATACATTAGCAAGAGCACTAGATGGCAGCACTACTTCCTGTCATGTAGTACTAATGTTATACATTAGCAAGAGCACAAGATGGCAGCACTATTTCCTGTCATGTAGTACTAATATTATACATTAACAAGAGCACTAGATGGCAGCACTATTTCCTGTCATGTAGTACTAATGTTATACATTAGCAAGAGCACTATATGGCAGCACTATTTCCTGTCATGTAGTACTAATGTTATACATTAGCAAGAGCACTAGATAGCAGCACTATTTCCTGTCATGTAGTACTAATGTTATACATTAGCAAGAGCACTAGATGGCAGCACTATTTCCTGTCATGTAGTACTAATGTCATACATTAGCAAGATCACTAGATGGCAGCACTATTTCCTGTCATGTAGTACTAATGTTATTCATTAGTAAGAGCACTAGATGGCAGCACTATTTCCTGTCATGTAGTACTAATGTTATACATTAGCAAGAGCACTAGATGGCAGCACTATTTCCTGTTATGTAGTACTAATGTTATACATTAGCAAGATCACTAGATGGCAGCACTATTTCCTGTCATGTAATACTGATGTTAAACATTAGCAAGAGCACTAGATGGCAGCACTATTTCCTGTCATGTAGTACTAATGTTATACATTAGCAAGAGCACTAGATGGCAGCACTATTTCCTGTTATGTAGTAATAATGTTATACATTAGCAAGATCACTAGATGGCAGCACTATTTCCTGTCATGTAATACTAATGTTATACATTAGCAAGAGCACTAGATGGCAGCACTATTTCTTGTTATGTAGTACTAATGTTATACATTAGCAAGATCACTAGATGGCAGCACTATTTCCTGTCATGTAGTACTAATGTTATACATTAGCAAGAGCACTAGATGGCAGCACTATTTCCTGTTATGTAGTACTAATGTTATACATTAGCAAGAGCACTAGATGGCAGCACTATTTCCTGTCATGTAGTACTAATGTTATTCATTAGTAAGAGCACTAGATGGCAGCACTATTTCCTGTCATGTAGTACTAATGTTATACATTAGCAAGAGCACTAGATGGCAGCACTATTTCCTGTTATGTAGTACTAATGTTATACATTAGCAAGATCACTAGATGGCAGCACTATTTCCTGTCATGTAATACTAATGTTATACATTAGCAAGAGCACTAGATGGCAGCACTATTTCCTGTCATGTAGTACTAATGTTATACATTAGCAAGATCACTAGATGGCAGCACTATTTCCTGTCATGTAGTACTAATGTTATACATTAGCAAGAGCACTAGATGGTAGCACTATTTCCTGTCATGTAGTACTAATGTTATACATTAGCAAGAGCAATAGATGGCAGCACTATTTCCTGTCATGTAGTACTAATGTTATACATTAGCAAGAGCACTAGATGGCAGCACTATTTCCTGTCATGTAGTACTTATGTTATACATTAGCAAGATCACTAGATGGCAGCACTATTTCCTGTTATGTATTACTGATGTTATACATTAGCAAGATCACTAGATAGCAGCACTATTTCCTGTCATGTAGTACTAATGTTATACATTAGCAAGAGCACTAGATGGCAGCACTATTTCCTGTCATGTAGTACTAATGTTATACATTAGCAAGAGCACTAGATGGCAGCACTATTTCCTGTCATGTAGTACTAATGTTATACATTAGCAAGAGCACTAGATGGCAGCACTATTTCCTGTCATGTAGTACTAATGTTATACATTAGCAAGAGCACTTGAGGGCAGCACTATTTCCTGTCATGTAGTACTAATGTTATACATTAGTAAGAGCACTAGAAGGCAGCACTATTTCCTGTTATGTAGTACTAATTTTATACATTAGCAAGAGCAGTAGATGGCATCACTATTTCCTGTTATGTAGTACTAATTTTATACATTAACAAGAGCACTAGATGGCAGCACTATTTCCTGTTATGTAGTACTAATGTTATACATTAGCAAGAGCACTAGATGGCAGTACTATTTCCTGTCATGTAGTACTAATGTTATACATTAGCAAGAGCACTAGATGGTAGCACTATTTCCTGTCATGTAGTACTAATGTTATACATTAGCAAGAGCACTAGATGGCAGCACTATTTCCTGTCATGTAGCACTAATGTTATACATTAACAAGAGCACTAGATGGCAGCACTATTTCCTGTCATGTAGCACTAATGTTATACATTAACAAGAGCACTAGATGGCAGCACTATTTCCTGTCATGCAGTACTAATGTTATACATTAGCAAGAGCACTAGAGGGCAGCACTATTTCCTGTCATGTAGTACTAATGTTATACATTAGTAAGAGCACTAGAAGGCAGCACTATTTCCTGTTATGTAGTACTAATGTTATACATTAGCAAGAGCAGTAGATGGCAGCACTATTTCCTGTTATGTAGTACTAATTTTATACATTAACAAGAGCACTAGATGGCAGCACTATTTCCTGTTATGTAGTACTAATGTTATACATTAGCAAGAGCACTAGATGGCAGTACTATTTCCTGTCATGTAGTACTAATGTTATACATTAGCAAGAGCACTAGATGGTAGCTCTATTTCCTGTCATGTAGTACTAATGTTATACATTAGCAAGAGCACTAGATGGCAGCACTATTTCCTGTCATGTAGTACTAATGTTATACATTAGCAAGAGCACTAGAGGGCAGCACTATTTCCTGTCATGTAGTACTAATGTTATACATTAGCAAGAGCACTAGATGGTAGCACTATTTCCTGTTATGTAGCACTAATGTTATACATTAGCAAGAGCACTAGAGGGCAGCACTATTTCCTGTCATGTAGTACTAATGTTATACATTAGCAAGAGCACTAGAGGGCAGCACTATTTCCTGTCATGTAGTACTAATGTTATACATTAGCAAGAGCACTAGATGGCAGCACTACTTCCTGTCATGTAGTACTAATGTTATACATTAGCAAGAGCACAAGATGGCAGCACTATTTCCTGTCATGTAGTACTAATATTATACATTAACAAGAGCACTAGATGGCAGCACTATTTCCTGTCATGTAGTACTAATGTTATACATTAGCAAGAGCACTAGATGGCAGCACTATTTCCTGTCATGTAGTACTAATATTATACATTAGCAAGAGCACTAGATGGCAGCACTATTTCCTGTTATGTAGTACTAATGTTTTACATTAGCAAGAGCACTAGATGGCAGCACTATTTCCTGTCATGTAGTACTAATGTTATACATTAGCAAGAGCACTAGAAGGCAGCACTATTTCCTGTCATGTAGTACTAATGTTATACATTAGCAAGAGCACTAGATGGCAGCACTATTTCCTGTCATGTAGTACTAATGTTATACATTAGCAAGAGCACTAGATGGCAGCACCATTTCCTGTCATGTAGTACTAATGTTATAAATTGGCAAGAGCAATAGATGGAAGCACTATTTCCTGTCATGTAGTACTAATGTTATACATTAGCAAGAGCACTAGATGGCAGCACTATTTCCTGTCATGTAGTACTAATGTTATACAGTAACAAGAGCACTAGATGGGCGCACTATTTCCTGTCATGTAGTACTAATGTTATACATTAGCAAGAGCACTAGATGGCAGCACTATTTCCTGTCATGTAGTACTAATGTTATACATTAGCAAGAGCACTAGATGGCAGCACTATTTCCTGTTATGTAGTACTAATGTTATACATTAGCAAGAGCACTAGATGGGCGCACTATTTCCTGTCATGTACTACTAATGTTATACATTAGCAAGAGCACTAGATGGCAGCACTATTTCCTGTCATGTAGCACTAATGTTATACATTAACAAGAGCACTAGATGGCAGCACTATTTCCTGTCATGTAGTACTAATGTTATACATTAGCAAGAGCACTAGATGGCAGCACTATTTCCTGTCATGTAGCACTAATGTTATACATTAACAAGAGCACTAGATGGCAGCACTATTTCCTGTCATGCAGTACTAATGTTATACATTAGCAAGAGCACTAGATGGCAGCACTATTTCCTGTCATGTAGTACTAATGTTATACATTAACAAGAGCACTAGATGGCAGCACTATTTCCTGTCATGTAGTACTAATGTTATACATTAGCAAGAGCACTAGATGGCAGCACTATTTCCTGTCATTTAGTACTAATGTTATACATTAACAAGAGCACTAGATGGCAGCACTATTTCCTGTCATTTAGTGCTCAAGACAGTGCACGCTACCTATCTAGATATCTCTTCAACAAATAATAAGTAGTGAAAACAAAGCTAATTTGATAATAAAAGTAAATTGGAAACTTTTTTTTAAATTGTATTCTTAATATAAATCATAAAAGAATTATTTTTTGTTTCATGTCCATTTAATGGTCTTTCAAATCCTGCAATCCCCTTATTAATTGTGTAGCCCATCACTGAAACCTTTATATTTCTTTATATTATATCCAATGGGAGGTCTTACTGGGGATTTATTTAGGGACATTATTATCTTTTATTCTCTTGTCCTTTTTATTCATGTTAATATCTTATTAGCCTTGGAAGCAACTGCCTGACATTGAGGGGCCTATTTATTAATGTGCGACCGGACATGATCCAATATTGCGAATCATGTCCGCCGCACAACGATAAATGCATTTATCATTGCACCAGCAGTTCTTGTGAACTGCTGGTGCAACACCGCCCCCTGCAGATTCGCGGCCGCCAGCAGGGGTTGTCAATCAACCCGATCGTATTGTCTGTCCGCCGCCTCAGAGCAGGCCGACAGGTTATGGAGCACCGGTCTTTAGACCTCTGCTACATAACTTGTGTTTCTGGCGAGCCTGAAGGCTCCCCAGAAACACGGGGCTTCAAGCTCCATACGGCGCTTGATAAATATGCCCCTGAGTGCTAATTTGTACCTTTTTTTTTTAACAAAAAAATTCTAAGTCTCTTTTCAGCTCTGTTTTTCCAAATCTTGTCCCTTTTAAATGACCACTAAACACAGGAGGATAGTATTAAAGATAAATACAACGCAACGCAATAGCACATAGGGGCCGAATTATTATTGTGCGAGCAGACATGATACGAAGAAGCGTATAATGTCCACTGCACATTGATAAATGCCGACAGCATACGCTGTCAGCATTTATCATTGCACCAACAGTTCTTGTGAACTGCTGGTGCAATGTCGCCCCCTGCAGATTAGCGGCCGCTAGCAGGGGGTGTCAATCAATCCAATCGTATTCGATCGGGTTGATTTCTGTCCGCCGCCTCAGAGCTGCATCATGTGACAGCCTTCATCCAATCACTAAACGCACATAAGTATATATATATATATATATTGTGTGACTTTTTTGCACATGCTCAGTAGGAGTTGGTGCCTCAGAATGTGTATATATAAAAAGATTGTGCACATTTAGATAATGGAATAGAATTGTAAGTTGTTTAAAATTGTGTGCTCTATCTGAATCATGAAAGTTTAATTTTGACTTAAGTGTCACTTTAAGTAATGGGCAGCCTGCCTATTTTTTATTCCAAAATGTAAAAGTTTCTCAATAATTGGTGTTAGATTTGCTCATGACCACCCCATTCTTTCACCTTTTTAGATTCCCTTGCAGAGTAATTATATCCATAAACAAAGATCAAAGAAACCATAAAAGCTAAAATATCTATTTGTATTAGAAAACAAATATCCCAAAAGAGCACCATATGGTCATTACCTGTGCGATATCCATCAGCCATGCTTTCTATGAAGCCGTGAGCGTTCATCATTTCAGAGGCTTGTTTCACAGTATCACAAGGTACATCACCAATCCCATAGGCAATGTTGTCTTGCAAGGAACGGGCAAAGAGAGTTGGCTCCTGACTCACCACTGTAACCTGAAAGTTTGTGGTGAAAAGATAAGTTAGAGATGAACAAAAAAGTAAGAGAAAGAATGTGATGTCTAAGATACAATGTGCAGTAAATAATATTATAGAGACCAACCTTCTTCCGGTAATAACTGTTTTCATATTCTGACAAAGGCTTTCCATCTAGAAGAATTTTACCAGCTTGTGGTTCATAAAACCTCAGCAGTAGCTGCACAATGGTGGATTTTCCTGCATCACAAGAGCCAACCAAAGCTGTAACTTCACCTGGTCGAAGTTCAAATGATACATCCTGAAGGCAAATGTAGGGTTCATGAGTTGAGTTTGATATGTTTATGGTGAAAGATGAACTGCACTGGGTGTTTGTGTACGATGTATATGGACTATTTGTGTGAGTAAGAAGGTGGCACAACCTATCCCATAGAAATGAGGACATTTGTTGAGTTTAGGGAGGAACTTTGGACTGCCTGATAGTTTAGGAAAGAAGCTTCAATTGCTTTGCTTACATGTGTATGAAAAGAAAGATGGCACTGTGTGCCATAAGTCATAAAAAAATATGCCACTGCCAGTGTATGTAAGAAGGAATCTGGAAATGCCAGTGTACAAGCTGAAAGTTAAAGGGATCTGAAACCCACAAATTTTCATTTTGCGATTCAGAGAGATTAAAAATGTTCTAGTTTATGTTTATTATTAAATTTGCTTTGTTCCTCTGGTATTCTTTATTGAAGAGATACTTAGGTATGAGTCTGAAGCACTTCATGGCAGGAAATAGTGCTCTTGCAAATGGATAACATTCTTACACAACTGCTGCAATATTGTGCTCCAGACACGTGCACACTCCTGAGCTCTGCTTTTCAACAACAGATACCAAGAGAATAAAGAATATTGGATAATAGAAGTAAATTAGAAAGTAGTTTGAAATGACATGTTCTATCTGAATCATCAAAGAAAAAAATTGAGTTTCGTGTCCCTTTAATGCTCACTGCCAATGTATTTAAAGTTCTATATATGTGTGCGGAAAAAGATGGCCTTCCTCAAATTATTATTGTATTACCTGTAGAGCCAGAGTATCTGTACGTGTGGGATAAGCAAATTTGACCTTCTGGAATTGGACGTGTCCTTTTATGGTAGAAGTCAGATTTCCTGAAAGGGTTATCTTGGGGATCCGGTCCATGTACTCAAAGATCTTCTCAGAAGACCCCACTGCTTTTTTGACATCGGGATAAAATCTCATTAGCACCTTTATACAAAGAAAGACAGAAAATGTGAGGGTCATTATGTATTTCTATGTGACAATAATGTATAACCTGTAAACAAAATGGGCTAGGTTACAAGTGACGCTGTATTTTTTTCCCCGCAATCGCAAAAACTCAGAAAGAGTTAAGCTTTTTGCGCTAGTCGGGGTGCGTTCGTATTACAAGTTCCAAAAAAACATATTTTTTCTTTAGCGTTAACATGAATAGCGCGAAAATCCTAACTTAAGTTTTCTCGTGCTCGTGCAAGTGTTCCCCCTTTAAATCAATGGAGAAAAAAAAGGAGAGAAAAAAACTAACACCCGAGATCGCGCAAACACCATCGCATTTTCTCATTTCTCATAGAAGTCAATGGAGAAAAATAAATTGCTGGGAAAAAACACCCATTGCGCAAATAACATAGCATATTCGCATTAGCAAATGTGAAATATTTACAGTAAATACATATTTAAAATCTTTATTATACATAAATATTGCATAAATATGTTTTAATCTAAATGCATTTTGACAGTTTTTCACCACTAGAGGGCGTTAGTTCATGTGTTTCATATAGATAACATTGAGCTCATGCACGTGAATTTACTGAGTAATGAGAACGGACTGGCTAAAATGCAAGTCTGTAAAAAAAAATGAAATAAGGGGGCAGTCTGCAGAGGTTTAGATACAAGGTAATAACAGAGGTAAAACGTGCATTAATATAACTGTGTTTGTTATGAAAAACTGGGGAATGGGTAAATAAGGGATTATCTTTTTTTTTAAAAACAACAAACATTCTGGTGTTGACTGTTTCTTTAATGGCAAAGGGCTCTAATGCACCTATACTGTATATATGTCTATATATGTGTACATATATATTAATGTTTTTATATGTGAATAGATAACTGTAAATACATATACACATAAATACATTAATATATATGCACAAATATATAACCATATATATATTAAAACAGGGGCACTTTCATTCATTAAACTTTACATTGCAGCGTTTTTAAAAAATACTTAACTTTTCTTTAGCAAACCCGGACCGGCGATCCCCTGCCTGGTTTTTATACTGTACTTAGCATCTTAATGAAGAAACCGGCTTCCTCCAATCACGAAGTGGCCTCACAAGCTAGACGCTCTGGGGTGCACGCCATGATTGGAGGAAGCTAGTTTTGTCATTTCTGAGGTAAGTACAGAGGAGTTGGGGGCAGAGGATCGCTGGTCCGGGTTTGCTAAAGAAAAAGGTAAGTATTTTTAAAAAACGCTGCACTGTATAGTTTTTTTAACACCCGAGATCTCATATCTTTGAGCCCTTAAAACATTTTGTGCAATATTTTTTTTTAAATAATTTTTATTGGACAGTGTTAATATGAGTGTAACTGTACTTTGTAATGTATTTTTTAACTGTTTTGTGCAATTTTTTTGTTTTGAGAAAACAGTTAACCACAGCTCTGAGATCAAGGACTGAAGCATAAATGGTGATTGTGCTAGCACAATTGCAATTTCGCTCAACTTGTAATATCAGCGCAATGAAAAAGGCTTGCAAAAAAGACAATATCGCTTGGGCAAAACAGTTTGCGCTTCACTTGTAATCGATCCCAATGTGGTTAGAATTAGCAAGAATAAACCTGCTTGTTTCATCACTCACTTCTATTGCTGAAGTAAACTGAAGTTCGTACAGGACAAATGACACCAAACTGCCTCCGCTGACCTCTCCACGGGTCACCAGACGACCCCCAAAATAGAGAATTCCAACTTTCAGAGCCAGACTGGTCATCTGTCCAGGAGAACAGCACATAGGAAAAAGGTTAAAAACACACTCAATTCAAAAATGAAAATAATCTTGAATTTTGGTATCTTATTTATTTTTTGTAGAACTCACACTGTTGGCTAAACTGGAACATCCATAGGCAACGGCTTCTCTTTTGTTGAGTTGGAAGGTGTCGTGCAACTTTGACTCATAGCGTCGACATTCGCCTTCTTCATTAGCGAAACTTCTGACAGTCTTCATGTTAGAAATAGTTTCCATAGCTACCTGGTTGGCTTTAGAGAGAGATTCTTGGACTTTCACAGCTTGTTTCTGTAAATAAATGACATAAATAAACATATTGTCTCACAGTAATATAGCTACCATTATCCTCACACTCCAACCAAGGTCTATTGGTGATATGACTTATATACAGTATGAGATATAGGAAATGTTGTCAGATTTTATTACCCTTTTTTCTCTTCCAATTATCTGAATATTGCAATTATACATTTTTTTTAATTATATGAAGCTTAGCATATTCCCTGACACTTAGAATATTCCAACTGAAAACTGAATTGATTCTAATTAAAGGGACATTATACCCATACGTTGAGGCACTTGAAAGTGATTCAGCACAGATGTAAAAAGCTGACTAGAAAATATCACCTGAACATCTCTATGTAGAATAGAAAGATAATTTACCTCAAAATTTCCTCAGTAGCCACATCCCATTGTAAAGGGACTTTAAACAGCCAATCAGGATGCTAGTCCCAGCACTTGGAAGGTAGCATGCATTCTGGCATGTGCAGGCACAGTCATGTTATTTATCTCCTCCATTTAAGTAAAACCTCATAAGATGACAAGAAAAGCAACATGACATCAGCGCTGATTAAGCTGATTGGCTGTTTTATTTATTTTGTTTTATAAATTAAATGCAGCTGAGAGGAGCTGACGGATAACTGTTCACAGAGCATTTACTATAGAGAGATTATACAAATTGTGAGGTAAATATCTTCCTTTTTTGCATAGAGATCTTCAGGTGATATTTTCTTGTCAGCTTTTTACAGCTAGGCTGCATCACTTTGAGGTGATTTAGTATATAGGTATTATGTCCCTTTAAAGGAAACTGCTTTACAATAGCAACTGCAAAATAGAGATTACAGGATAAAATTAAATAGTCACTCTACTCTATGATACTCCTAACAGAGAAAAATAAAATAAAGTCAAAATTAAACTTAAAGGGACACGAAAGTCACTTTTATTTCTTCCATGATTTAGATAGAGCAGGCAATTGTAAATAACTTTCCAATTCATTTATATCATCTAATTTGTTTAGTTTTCATTGTGTTCTTTGCTGAAAAGTATACCTAGGTAGGCTCAGAAGCTGCTGATTGGTGGATGCTTCTTGTCATTAGCTTTCAGCTAGCTCCCAGTAGTGCATTACTGCTTCTTAAACAAAGGATACCAAGAGAATGACGCAAATTAGATAATAGAAGTAAATTAAAAAGTTGTTTAGAATTGTATGATCTATTGGCATCATGAAAGAAAAAGTTTGGGTTTCATGCACCTTTAAATTGACTGGATAGTGTATTCCAAATTTTCTTCTATTATTGATTTTGCTTATTTCTCTTGGAATCCTTTGTTATATAAGAATCCTTGGTGAGCTCAGGAGCGTGCACGTGCCTTTGGTATCTGTGTTTGCAGCATTGTTTATTGTTCCAAATACTGCTGCCATAGACTGCTAAAGACATGTGAACGTTCCTAAGCTCCTATCCGCCTACCTAGATTTACTCTTCAACAAAGGATATCAAAAGAACAAAGAACATTTGATAATAAAATTAAATTTTAAAGTTATTAAATTAAAATTGCATGCTCTATCTGAATCATGAAAGTTTAATTTTGATAGTACTGTCCTTTTAGTGTGCAAAAAAGGTCAGATCTATGCAATATAAAAGACCAGTTACACCTTCTAGGCCAATGTTTATCAACTCCAGTCCTCATTACCCTTAACTGCCACATATTCATTATATCTTAACTAGAGCACAGGTGAAATAATCATCTGAAGGGTGAGAGCAGGTTAGTTACCATGGTTACTGATCAGCTGATTATGTCACCTGTGCTCTAGCTTAGAGATAATGAAAATCTGGCCTGTTAAGGGTAATGAGGACTGGAGTTAAAGGGACACTGAACCCAAATTTTTCCTTTCGTGATTCAGATAGAGCATGCCACTTTAAGCAACTTTCTAATTTACTCTTATTATCAATTTTTATTTGTTCTCTTGCTATCTTTATTTGAAAAAGAAGGCATCTAAGCTTTTTTATTAGTTCAGGACTCTGGACAGCACTTTTTTGGTGGATGAATTTATCCACCAATCAGCAAAAACAACCTAGGTTGTTCACCAAAAATGGACCGGCATCTAAACTTACATTCTTGCATTTCAAATAAATATACCAAGAGAATAAAGAAAATTTGATAATAGGAGTAAATTAGAAAGTTGCTTAAAATTGTATGCTCTATCTGAATCACAAAAGAAAAAAAATTGGGTTCAGTGTCCCTTTAAGAAACACTGCTCTAGACAAGCCATTTTTAGAGGCTGTTACATCAATCACTTGGCCAGAGATCTTTAATATTACAAAAAAAACACATCTGAATTGGCTGTGAAATTAGTCAAGAACCTATATTTATAAACCCCCTGCCCTGGGTCTATGAGCTGGCAGAACTCGCAAAGGAAATTCCCACCAAAAAAACTGCACAAAGAGGAGAGGCTGAGAATCTCTTAGAAAACAATGGGGCTCTGAAAAACAGTTTATATGTTGTTTTGTGCAGCTGATTCAATAAAAATGGAAAGATAAGTGAGCTTTAATGAATCTGGTCCATAGCATAGAAACTGGAGAGGCTGATGGGGTCAGTGAAGTTTAAGCGACTGGGCTACATTGTTCCACTGTATCATACCACTGTAAATTTTACCCAGTGTATCATACCAAAATATATAGATAAAGCAATACACAACTTGTCCAGTATGTGTCACTATATCAGCAGCATATTTTATGTAATACCACTACTGACCACAAGGGGAAACTCAACTATACTCACTGAATGCATCTAATGAAGGGGTTTTCAAACCTTCCCTCGGGCGTCCCTGATAGGCCAGATTTTGAAGATATTTCAACTGGAGTACAGATGAAATAATTTGCTGATTAGTAAACATGCTTATTAATCTGCTGTCACCCAAGGTAATCCTGGAAATCTGGCCTGTTAGAGAGGCCTGAGGACAGTTTTGAAAACCACTGATCTCCTGCAATATGTAAGTAAGCGTCACTGTGTCATAGGCCCATAGTTATCAAGCCGTCAATCTCAAATACGCTGGAATTCCGCAGCGTATTTGTGGCGAGGCTGATTCGCCTTAGTTATCAAGCCCTAGACACCGGCAAAAGTAGAATTTAGTGACGTAAGCTTCGTTCATGTTCGCTCCTGCCAGACATCCCATTGATTCCTATGGGAGCTGTCTACACCTAACACCCTAACATGTATCCCTAGTCTAAACACCCCTAATCTGTGCCCCTACACCGCCGCAGCTAAATAAAGTGTTTACCCCCTAAACCGCCGCTCCTGGAGCCCACCGCAAGCTATAATAAATATGTTAACCCCTAAACCGCCGCTCCGGGTCCCCGCCGCAACTATAATATATGTATTAACCCCTAAACCGCCGCTCCTGGACCCCGCCGCCATCTACATTATACCTATTAACCCCTATCCTGCCCCCCCTACACCGCCGCCGCTATAATACATTTATTAACCCCAACCCTGCCCCCCCTACACCGTCGCCACCTATAATAAAGTTATTAACCCCTATCCTGCCCCCCTACACCGCCGCCACTGTAATAAAATTATTAACCCCTAAACCTAAGTCTAACACTAACCCTAACACCCCCCTAACTTAAATATTAATTAAATAAATCTAAATAATATTTCACTTATTAACTAAATTAATCCTATTTAAAACTAAATACTTACCTTTAAAATAAACCCTAATATAGCTACAATATAAATAATAATTATATTGTAGCTATCTTAGGATTTATTTTTATTTTACAGGCAAATTTCAATTTATTTTAACTAGGTACAATAGCTATTAAATAGTTATTAACTATTTAATAGCTACCTAGTTAAAATAAAGAGAAATTTACCTGTAAAATAAAAACTAACCTAAGTTACAATTACACCTAACACTACACTATACTTTAATAAATTAATCCTATTTAAAACTAAATACTTACCTGTAAAATAAACCCTAAGATAGCTACAATGTAATTAATAATTACATTGTAGCTATTTTAGGATTTATATTTATTTTACAGGTAACTTTGTATTTATTTTAGCTAGTTAGAATAGTTATTAAATAGTTATTAACTATTTAATAACTACCTAGCTAAAAGAAATACAAAATTACCTGTAAAATAAATCCTAACCTAAGTTACAATTAAACCTAACACTACACTATCATTAAATTAGTTAAATAAATTAGCTACAAATAACAATTAAATTAAATAAACTAACTAAAGTACAAAAAATAAAAAAAGCTAAGTTACAAAAAATAAAAAAAATAAGTTACAAACATTTAAAAAATATTACAACAATTTTAAGCTACTTACACATAATCTAAGCCCCCTAATAAAATAACAAAGCCCCCCAAAATAAAAAAATTCCCTACCCTATTCTACATTAAAAAGTTACCAGCTCTATTACCTTACCAGCCCTTAAAAGGGCCTTTTGCGGGACATGCCCCAAAGAAAACAGCTCTTTTGCCTGTAAAATAAAAATACAACCCCCCCCAACATTAAAACCCACCACCCACATACCCCTAATCTAACCCAAACCCCCCTTAAATAAACCTAACACTACCCCCCTGAAGATCATCCTATCTTGAGCCACCTTCAGCCAGCCGACCCCCGATGGAACCGAAGAGGAGATCCGGAGCGGCAGAAGTCATCATCCAAGGGGCGCTGAAGAAGTTTTCCATCCGATAGAAGTCAACATCCAGGCGGCGCTGAAGAAGTCTTCCATCCGATAGAAGTCTTCATCCATGCGGCGTCTTCAATCTTCATCCATCCGGAGCGGAGGGAGCCATCTTCAGACGAGCCGACGTGGAGCCATCCTCTTCTTCCCGACAACTAACGACGAATGAAGGTTCCTTTAAGGGACGTCATCCAAGATGGCGTCCCTTCAATTCTGATTGGCTGATAGGATTCTATCAGCCAATCGGAATTAAGGTAGGAAAAATCTGATTGGCTGATTGAATCAGCCAATCAGATTGAAGTTCAATCCGATTGGCTGATCCAATCAGCCAATCAGATTGAGCTTGCATTCTATTGGCTGTTCCGATCCGATTGGCTGATTCAATCAGCTAATCAGATTTTTCCTACCTTAATTCCGATTGGTTGATAGAATCCTATCAGCCAATCAGAATTGAAGGGACGCCATCTTGGATGACGTCCCTTAAAGGAACCTTCATTCGTCGTTAGTCATCAGGAAGAAGAGGATGGCTCCGCGTCGGCTCGTCTGAAGATGGCTCCGCTCCGGATGGATGAAGATTGAAGACGCCGCATGGATGAAGACTTCTATCGGATGGAAGACTTCTTCAGCGCCGCCTGGATGTTGACTTCTATCGGATGGAAGACTTCTTCAGCGCCCCTTGGATGATGACTTCTGCCGCTCTGGATCTCCTCTTCGGTTCCATCGGTGGTCGGCTGGCTGAAGACGGCTCAAGGTAGGATGATCTTCAGGGGGGTAGTGTTAGGTTTATTTAAGGGGGGTTTGGGTTAGATTAGGGGTATGTGGGTGGTGGGTTTTAATGTTGGGGGGGGGTTGTATTTTTATTTTACATGCAAAAGAGCTGTTTTCTTTGGGGCATGCCCCGCAAAAGGCCCTTTTAAGGGCTGGTAAGGTAATAGAGCTGGTAACTTTTTAATGTAGAATAGGGTAGGGATTTTTTTTTATTTTGGGGGGCTTTGTTATTTTAATAGGGGACTTAGATTAGGTGTAAGTAGCTTAAAATTGTTGTAATATTTTTTAAATGTTTGTAACTTATTTTTTTTATTTTTTGTAACTTAGCTTTTTTTATTTTTTGTACTTTAGTTAGTTTATTTAATTTAATTGTAGTTATTTGTAGCTAATTTATTTAACTAATTTAATGATAGTGTAGTGTTAGGTTTAATTGTAACTTAGGTTAGGATTTATTTTACAGGTAATTTTGTATTTCTTTTAGCTAGGTAGTTATTAAATAGTTAATAACTATTTAATAACTATTCTAACTAGCTAAAATAAATACAAAGTTACCTGTAAAATAAATATAAATCCTAAAATAGCTACAATGTAATTATTAATTACATTGTAGCTATCTTAGGGTTTATTTTACAGGTAAGTATTTAGTTTTAAATAGGATTAATTTATTAAAGTATAGTGTAGTGTTAGGTGTAATTGTAATTTAGGTTAGTTTTTATTTTACAGGTAAATTTCTCTTTATTTTAACTAGGTAGCTATTAAATAGTTAATAACTATTTAAACAGCTATTGTACCTAGTTAAAATAAATTGAAATTTGCCTGTAAAATAAAAATAAATCCTAAGATAGCTACAATATAATTATTATTTATATTGTAGCTATATTAGGGTTTATTTTAAAGGTAAGTATTTAGTTTTAAATAGGATTAATTTAGTTAATAAGAGAAATATTATTTAGATTTATTTAATTAATATTTAAGTTAGGGGGGTGTTAGGGTTAGTGTTAGACTTAGGTTTAGGGGTTAATAATTTTATTACAGTGGCGGCGGTGTAGGGGGGGCAGGATAGGGGTTAATAACTTTATTATAGGTGGCGACGGTGTAGGGGGGGCAGGATTGGGGTTAATACATTTATTATAGGGGCGACGGTGTAGGGGGGCAGATTAGGGGTTAATAAGTTTAATATAGGTTGCGGCGGGGTCCGGGAGCGGCGGTTTAGGGGTTAAACTATTTATTTAGTTGCGGCGAGGTCCGGGATCCACAGGATAGGGGTTAATAAATTTATTATAGGTGGCGGCGGTATAGGGGGGGCAGGATAGGGGTTACTAGGTATAATGTAGGTGGCGGCGGTGTCCGGGAGCGGCGGTTTAGGGGTTAATACATTTATAAGAGTTGCGGCGGGGTCTAGGAGCGGCGGTTTAGGGGTTAATAACTTTATTTAGTTGCGGGGGACTCCGGGGGCGGCGGTATAGGGGGTAGAACAGTGTAGTTAGTGTGAGTGCTTAGTGACAGCTTGTTAATAAAGCTGTCAAAAAGCCGAAGAGCAGCGAGATCGGATGAGTGATAACTCTCACAGTCCGCTGCTCATCGCCCCGTACTTGGTGCGTGGCTTTTTGACAGTTTTTTTGATAACTTAGGTGAATTTTTTCAGGTCCGCGGCGGTGATGGAAGGCGAGCTTAGGCGGGCGTATTGAACCGGCGAAGGCAGGTAAGTAGACACATTGATAACTAGAGGCCATAGTCTCATACTTCAAATAATACCTCATATGTGCACTAGTTAATATTTTAATCCATTAGAAGAGCAGTGCTACATGTTTTTGCAGGGTTTTCAAATTTCATTCCATTAGAAAACCATGTTATTGCATGAGTTTTCAAAATGCTCAAATCACATAGCTGGTTTAGGCATTTTTAAAGCATTTTAACCAAGGTTACAGAATTTGCTTGTTGACATCTCTAGGGAATGCTGACTTACTACTTTACCCACTAGTGATATACACTATAATCCAGAGGACTGGAACCTTTTAAGAGTGGTCTCACTAAGAGTCCAGTCATGCCAATCAAACATCAGATCAGGCACCTTGCCCTGCAGCCCCTTGGTAGCCCCATGACCACCTCAGACCTCTGTCTGTACTATACCCACATCTGACATCATATCTCAGTGCCCTGACTTTAAGTTATTTTGTCAATAACTTGCCTCAATATCCCTAGGACACCCTGCTGGTGTTTGTTCCCCTTCCAATGGTGACCACACTGACTACATAATTTTACATATTGGTCTCACCTGATAAAAGTTGCCCATAAGCTTTGGCACTAGTGTGATGACACAAAGACACAGGATTGTAAAGAGTGTCAGCTTTGGGGACAAAATAAGCATGTAATAGCTGAGGAAGATGGCTCTCATAAAATACCACATCAGAAGACTCAAATCACTGGTCAGACTTTCACTCATTGCAGCAGTATCCGTAGTAACTCGAGACATAAGGTCACCTACAGTAGACGTAACAAGGCATAAAGAATAGATATTAAAATAGGTCACGTGCCAAACATGGCTTCATTCTCATTTATTTCTAGAGCAAAGCCCAATTTTTTGTCTTCCCACAAAATTACCAAAACATAAACAAAATATTTGACTCTATTTACCTGTAGATATTGAGTCAAAAAATGCAATTTCTTGCTTCAGGATAGATCGAAGCAACTGTCCTTGGGTGCAAGTGTGTATCTTGCTCATAGTAATGGTGTAGAGACAGTCACAGAAAAATTCGGTCACAGTACTGAGAAATAAAAAAAATTACAAAATAATTTAAAGAAAGGCATGGACAAAGTTGCAAAAATATGACTGAAGGATTATGAACATGATCGTCATTATAGATTTTGTTTGGTCTCCTAATGGAATAGCTATATCCTTATAACAACTTAGACATTGTGGACAAGACTACCAATAAAAGGGATAATAATATCGAGCATACAGCAATCGGAAACATAGCGACTGAAGTGGCCAAGCTCATAGTGTTTTCGTATTATGGATTCAAGTTTTTTACTCAAGATTCCCGTATCTGTTACAGTCTTGAACGTAGCTTCATAAGTAGCCTTGATCAAACCTGCTGTGCACTATTTGCATCTGTTAATAAACCTTCATTTATCACTTATCTTGTCAACATAATAAACTCTGACATATTACATCTTATATATATTGACATATTGGTATTATATCACAATAGTGAAACTCTTCATTTATATCATGATACTAACCATGTGAAATTGAAGTCACTTCAGACATTCATACACACATTTTCAGTTTCTATAGATTCAACATTCCATAAAAAGGATAGGGAGGAAAGGATTGGGATAACATAATGAGGTAATCATGAAAACATGTACGTAGAGGAGTCAAGTGACACATCCCACCTACTTGGAGGTTTTCTTATAAGAAGTTCTCACCTAGCTATTGTGATCATACTCATAGCGGTGATGGCTCTGTTAAAGGCTGAAGGGTCTTCCTTGTTGAGGATCCAGTCTGTCATACGCCCTGTATAAGTGGGTATGGCCATCTCCCCTGTAATAGGAAGAGGTGATGACATATGAAGTAAACACAAATTTAACAGCAGTCTTCATAGAGCCCTGTACTAATGACAAAAGGTCAATATAACATTAGTTAGAATCCTGGTAATGATATATACAGTTTGTCCTTCCATCTTCTCTACCATAGTTATCTCATCTATCCCATGTTCTTCTCAATCTTCTCTTCTTCTCTGCCATGTCCCCCTTCCTCTTGTCTTCCATATTATTCCCTGGTCTTAGCATAGCTCCCATATGTATATCTCCACTTACCTTAATGTGGGTATGTTTTAGTCTATTAAAAAAATGTATCTAATGATTTTTCTACAGAATTTCCCATTAATGTTTTTTAGATATATAATTTGATAAGCTTTTCTATAAGTTAAAAATATTATCCAATGCCCTCCTTCCTCTACTCTGCCAAATCATTTCACCTTTTTGTTTTCCAAGTCCCTCCCTCCTTTTCCCAATAATTTTAATTCCTTCTTTCTATGCTTCTTCCTCCTTTGCTCTCCTACTCAATTCCTCTACTTTCAGGTCAATTTGCCTCTAAACTTAAATATTTCTCCCTCCTCTTGTCTACTCGTTTCTCCCAAGTTCCTTAACTCCTCCCCAATTTCTACTCTAATATCTTTCATCTTTAGTGCTCTGGTTTTAATTATTTTTGCTTAATGTTTTTCATAATCTCCCATCCTCATTTTATGTTCTTTATTAATGTATTTAACCTTTTCCATTTACAACTCTTGTTCTCATGTCTTTTACCTCTTCCACTCATATTTTGTGTTCATATGATTAATTCATGTTTTGCCTCTATGCTACGATCTTCTATCACCCCCACACTTTATTTGCTTATAATAACAGTTACCCTTAGACTAGATACTGAGAACTTTACTTACACCATGACGAGAGTACCAGAAAAACTGCCACCAGTAGGAATCTGAGAATGTAGGGCCGCAAAAGGACAAGTAATCTCCCCACTGAACCTGAAGTCTTCTCCTCTATGTTTTCCTTCTCAAATTTGGGAAAGAGATTATGCCACAGAACAGCTGAGGTCATAGTGAACAGATAACTCAATATAAATAGGTCCCAGCACCAACAGCCATACAAAACCTCTGCGCTGTTATGTGGTGAGAGTAGGGCGCTTAATGTTACGCTTGAAGGAACCAAGAGGCTGAGAACTGAACAAGACAAGGGAAGTACTTCTCCCTGTAGCCATAGGGGTATCTTGCAGTAAGAGCTCATCAGACAAACACTCAAGTTCAGGATCACCAACCGTACCAGACTCACCAACCAAGTCTGGAGGAGGGGGCTATCAAGGCCCGGGAAGTCATTGACGAATACTCTCCCAATGCTAAGAGTGGTAATATCTAGGAGGACGAAGGAGGTGAACATCCAGAGCAA